>NW_020450529.1:10069250-10341183 GCF_003343035.1 Apteryx rowi
GGCGCCGCGGCGGGAGGCCGCGTCGGCTTTGCCAGGACAACGGCGGTGCTGACGGCGGCGGCCCGCGCTCCGCCATGCCCGTGCGCTTCAGGGTGAGGCGGGGGCGGCGGGGGGCGCGGAGCGGGGCGCGGAGCGAGGCGCGGTGCGACGCGTGCCAGCCGCTTGACAGAGCGCTGTGCCGTTCCTGCAGGGCCTGAGTGAGTACAAGAGGAGCTTCCGATGGAGGAAGGCGGCGGCGTGCGGCCCCTCGCAGCAGCAGCAGCAGCAGCAGGAGGAGCAGGAGGCCTCGTGGGCAGGGCTGCGCTCGGACCAGCTGGGTGAGGCCGCGGCGAGGGGCCTCGGCGCCCCCGCCCCCCCCGCGGTCGGGACGGGCCCCGGCCGTGGTGGCCCTGTGCCGCAGCGAGCCGGCGGCGCTTGCCATGTGTATCCGATTAAAAGCCTATTCCTAGTCACCGCGTGGAAGAACGTGTCTTTGAATGCCGTGTTTCCTGTGGCTGCTAGTGTTATTCGTGTAAAACCGAAAATACGGGGTTCCTGACATGCAGCGTGAACTAGATTCCCGACGAGAATCACTAGGCGCAGCAGGGACCCAGGCAGGGTTAGTGGTGATGCATGGGAACGTGTCATTCCCCATTTCAGATGAGCCTGGTTTGAGGCAAAGTTCGATACAAAATAAAGTTGTTATGGGGCAGCTGGCTGCAAAAAACCTGATGGGCATTAGAAGAGCTCGCAGTGCTGTAAGTCTAGGAGTTAGGGTTTGTAGGCATTTTGGCAGGCATTTGTGGGATTGGAAAGTAGAAGGTGAAGGAAATAGCACTTGGGGTGAAAGGCCACTATGGAGCTGAGGAAAAGGAGGAAACCGCAGAGTGATGACAACTGCGGTGCTTTGAAAAGTAGCAGGAAAAAGTAGGAATTACTGCAGAGCACCAGACATTACCAGAATTGCACAATTTAGTGCAGTTATACAATTAGAATCCAATATTTTGGCCTAGTAATTAAGAATCAGCTCCTGGGAGTACAGTTTGTTTTCAATTCAGACATCAGTCATTTTAATAAATAATCTTGCTGAAGTACCTTCCACTTACTGATTTCTTCTGTTAATGCAATATATTTCTTTAACCTTGCTTTCTCTAGCACACAGCTCTATGTATGGGTACCTGTAGGTGTGGGTTTAGGAAAATAACTTCCACAAGTTCCTGCACACCCAAACTTCCAAACACATCAACTTATTTTTAAAATTGTAAGCTAAGCTTCTTTCCCAGTCACATGTGTGGGGCAGTGAAACTTCAAACTAAACTGCACGTAGTACCAGATTTGCAGTAAAATCATGAGTTAGCAATACAGTGGTTTCTCATCCTCACATTGTACCTGTGGGATTTTTGTGTAATTGATGTAATTTTCCTACAGCTTTGCATTCGTTTTCTCTCCCAGTTCTTTTTCGGCCATTTAACCATGTGTGCATGGCTTTGAATATCGCTCTGACATGCAATAGGACTTTGCTGTCTCTGCAGATTGCTGCTGATACACACAGCTGACAGTTTTAAGAGTGGCTTAGGACACTACCACAAAAAGGTGATAGGTGTTGGTGCTCCGAGTTCCTTTCTGCTACTCTTTCCATGTTTCTCCTCTGGAATTATTTCCTCCTACACATATGTACTCAAATATCCAGGCATTCTGCATGCCTGTTACTGTGGCGTATTCTCTTTCCACACTGCTTTCTCATGAGCTAGTTTTTCTCTCTGAGAAACTGTTTCTTTCAGCCAGTTAGGGGCCTTCACTTACTTGTCAGTCTGCTGTTTAGGACTATGCAGTTGGATTATGAAATCCTGCTTTACCTCTGTTCAGTCATTCATTCCTCCTCTTAAAATGGCAGGGTAATTTTATTTTCATATGCATGTATAGATGCTAGCAGTTCTTTAAAGGAAGCTAATACTGTGTTCTGTTACATGGTCCTTTTAGAATTTTGGAAGCATTTTCATGCTTGTACAGTAAAATGTCATCAGTCATCTGAGATGGTTTTAAGTCCACTCTGCAACATATTTAAAAAGTGAAAGTCAGTTCAGGTATGTCTTCTTTCATGGTCCAGAGCTGTAGTAGATGCATAGGGGTCTGTCATTGTCCTGTTAAAATAGGTGAGAACCTATGCAGCAAGGTACTTAATGCATGCGTGATAAGGAGTGTTCATGGCTTACTTTATCACTGCAGGTTGTTTTTTTCTGTGTCTATGTTAGCCAAACTAACTTCACTGGCTGTGTTTAATTTTTGCTTTTTTGCTCCATTCTTAGAATTAACTACGCTGTGTTGCAAAAGATTGTTCTGTGGCCATATTTGGCTTTTAGGGTTTGGTCCAACATGGAGCTGGAGTTTTAGTGGAAATGAGAGGTCTTCAGCATGTGTGTGAAAGAAGCCAGAATTTCAGTGGTGTTCATAATTCATAGGCTGTCATTGCTCAGAGATAATGAAAATAACCTTTTCTAGTAATCATTTGTATGATAAACTTTCTTTTTTTTCTTGTAATAGAACAATTATGTCTTCAGTAGAATGTTTTTTCTTAAACCTAGTATGTCTTTTCTAGGAATCTCAAGAGAACCAAAGTTCATTTCCAAGAGAAGGGTACCCTACCGTAACCCACAGATTTCAAAGTCCTTTGAATGGACAGCAGATTGTGATTTGAACGATCCGCTAGAAACTGAAGCTCTTAGGACTGCAGAATTGCACAGAGACCACAATAACAATGATATGAATCAGGAAAAGATTGAAATGCCAGAAGGCCCTGGGCTCCCCCCAAAAGTTCGGTCACATTCTGCAGATTCTAGGGTTGAAACAACTCTTGCTCTTCCAGAAAACAATGTGAAGAGATCACCGCCTGCAGCTCCACCAAATCAAAATGAAGCATTTGTATCTCCAAAAAATGAGTTGTTAAAAGTGGATAATGGGGTAAGGGAAGTTTTTTTTTTTTTTTTCTTTTTCTTTTTTTCTTTACTGACCAGTATATAAGTTACTAATCTGATATTTACAGTAACTTAATGCACATTTACTAGCCTCTGTGACTAATGCTATTAACACTGTTTTTTGTCTCACTCTATTTCTGTATTTTGATGTTTTTCTATACTGTAGCTTCTCTGTTGGGAGAATACTACTTTTAAGACCAGATTATGGTTCCTCTGACATCAATAGGAATTTTGCCTTTTGCAGCACATTTCTGTTCATTTCAGTTAAACCAGGATTTAGCCAATAATTTTTAAACTACTTGATGTTGTTGTCTATAATGAGAAAATGTAATTTGCATTCATTTAATTAATGTAAACAGAAAACAAAATGGATTTGAACGTGTGCACTGAAAACATCATAAGGATGATAAATAGGAGGGAACAATCAGTGTTAAATTTTTTGCTGTTTTTGTGCTATCAGCTTCACAGAGTCCTTCAGAGGAAAGCAAGCATGAATATTTCACCTTTACATACTTTTCCCAGAAATTCTGAATATCAAAGCCAGTTTGTTTGGAAGAGTCCTCATGAAAAGTCTCCAATACTTGCAGCTGAACAGGTAACTTCAAAGAATCCAAAAAGTAGATGAACAATTTGTTTTGTGTGTCAGGAAGTTTCTTACTTTCTAAGATTTCTTTATTGTTTTTGTTTGGTTTTGTTTGATTGTTTGTTTGTTTGTTTGGCACAAACAGGCATGCTGTTGCATATATGCTTTTTTCTAATATACAAAAGTGCAGTATGATTAGGTTTGTTTCCCTGTGGTTCCTTATTGTAGTCAAGTCTGATTTACTTGATCTCCTTCTCCCAGGCTGTTTAGACTGTAGACAGCATTGGTCATTCTCCCATATTGTATTCAGCTCTTTCTAACATGGCCATTTTCTTCTGTTTGCACTAGTTTACTTTAAGATCCTGTAAGATCCTATCCAGTATTACCCCTTTGTTTTCATGTTGATTGCCCTTACATTAAATAACGTAGGAATGTTTAGATTCTGTCTCCTCTATCTTAATCATGTCTTGCCACTAAAATCATTCAGGTTTCACTCCTTATTCTCATGGTCTTCTGTAGGTTACTGCAGTTTCTTATTACAGAATCTCAGAATGGTTGAGGTTGGAAGGGACCTCTGGAGATCATCTAAATCCAACCCCCCTACTCAAGCAGGATTACCTAGACCACGTTGCACAGGATCGTGTCCAGGCAGGTTTTGAATATCTCCAGAGAAGGAGGCTCCACAACCTCTCTGGGCAACTTGTTCCAGGGCTCTGTCACCCTCACAGTAAAGAAGTTTTTCCTCATATTCAGATAGAAAAATTATTCTCAAGTTCCATCTTTTTGTATGTGCATGTCTAGGCCCAAAAATGCCCCTCCATAGTTATTCAGTTGTGTTTTTTCTTTCGTGAGAACTGCTTATATTGAAAAATGAAGTGGAGCCTCCTGATTTTAAGACAGTCTGGTGGCATTTTGACATTCCTCATGACTTTTTGGACTTTGTAGGTTTGGAAATGCTGCTCTTTCTAGTCAGGCTATGAAGAGCAACTCTGACTATAGGACTACTTTGTGTTGTCAATTTATTATTTCTGGGATCAGGATTAAGGTCCCCAGGAGAAACAGGGGAACTGTCCTACTTTTGGTCATAATAAAATGGGCACTTGTGCAAGATCCTGGATTTTAAACTTTGCTCATGCTTTTGTAAAAGAGTTTTTATTTTGTATTCTGTTTCTTCACTGGGAGTATTTACATTAATGGGATTATTACAGATGGTGCTATCTCCATTTTTATCCATAGGTAGCAGATTTGTTCAGTAACAGCTTTCAAAGGTAGTAAATGCTGATAACTAGCATCAATCACTAAAAAGCCCGTTCCTGTCTTTCTCTTGTGATGCCAAGCAGGTGGACTTACTTTGAGATGTCTGTTTCACAGCAGTCCCCTGTCCAAGGAAAACTCTCACTGAAATGCATGATAATTATGTAGAAGCCAAAGGACCATTTCAGAAAGGGGCAGGTCCCATGATGTCACTTCATGGAAATTCGTAGAGAATTCCATTTGATTGTGGTAGAAATCAGTCTGATACGCTCATTATTGATGCTTGTGAACACTGTGTTTTTTCAGAAGAAAGAATGTAGGATCTAAAATAGCAAATTTTTTTTTTCTGCCAGAGCTTATATCAAAGCCATACGAAATCATGCTATAGGCCCTATAAATGCTGAGATAAATATAACTTAGAGAAGATCTAAATATGCTTAAATGTTTGCAGGTTCTAAGTTTAAGATTAGAATTTCGCGTGAAAAATTCAAAGTATTAGCAAACTGTTTTCTTTCGATTGCTGTTTGTGTGATGGAGAATATACCTGAATACTGAATAATGACAGTAGCTGGCCCTTGAACAAATTCTGTGAGAATATTCAGGTTATCCGTCACGTGAGCAAAGCTGAGAAAAACTTATGCCTGTAACATATGGCATGATCTTTTAACTCTCAGCAGTCTGAGAGGAGGTGATACCTGACCACGTGTCAGGCAAATTCTGTACCTTGGCTTGTAACACAATGTTAATTGGAAAGTGCTGGAGGAGAGATCAAATTACCAAACCCTAAGCATCCGATTCTAAAACACAGAACAGTTGTTTTTTACTTATAGACAGCACCTATATTGAGGACTTTGACAGCATATGAAACTGGGTTTTATGGCATATGTTTAAAAAAAACATGATCCTGTATACAAGTCTAAAAGTGAACTACAAAATTCCCCACTGTCTCCCCAAATAAATAAAACCTCTGTTTGCAAACTTCAATAAAAACAGCATTTGAGTGTATTTAACTGTATCTGACTTAGTAATCACTTTTAAATGCATTTTTCTGAAATTAAGTTTCTCATTGATTTTTCCTAGAAGTGCATTAGTTTGCACATGCTGTAGTTGTACGCATAGCTGACTCTGCTCATATGTGAGCATATTTTCATGAATTGGTTAACTGATTTTGAAAATTTAGTATTAAGGTAAGCAAATCCCCATACACTTTTTTTTTTAATTCAAAGGTTATTCACAATATGAGTAAATCCATCCCTCCATTTAAATCTCCTGCAATTACTTCTGAAATGGAATATGAGAGAAATTTCAAAGGTTCTCCTGATAAGAGTCCACAACTGAGATGTGATTCAGAAGAGAGAGAATTTCTGGTTTGTGAACAAGTAAATATTTTCCCTAAAAGAAAGTCATTGGTTTACTTTTACAATTTTGATTGTTTTTTTTCTATAATGTGGGTGGGGTTTTTTTTGTAGTTTCTGGTTACATTTTGTAGCTGTTGTTAATGAATTTGGACTGAGTTGGGAGTGGTTCTGTTTTAAAAGACTGAAAATAACACTGCAGAGCTCTGTTTGCTCTCAGTGGTTTCTGTAATACATATGTTCAGTTTACAGAGACATTTTAAGTGTTGTTTTTCCTGTCACCTTAATTTGATTCTGAGTTTGAGTGGCCTTTTTTTAAGTTGAAGTTTATTTTTAGACATTGGGGTAGAGTTTCTGAAATCTAAATCTTCAATTTATGTTCTCACTGGTACCCATGTAATCTCTTACTATGCAGCCCTCTATGGGAGAGCTCTTGCTTTTACTACCACTTAGATTTATAATTTTATAGCTTAGAAGTCAGACATAGAATGAATTAAAAACAAAGAAATCCTGATGTATGAGAGATGCCACAGTTAGAACTGATTTTCAGACAGCAGTTGTAATTGAGAGAGACATGGAGGCAGGGCTATAATTCAGTTCCTGTTGCCTCAGTAAGCTGATAGGTAAATACAGGCCTATAATGGCAAATTGTGTAACCTGTGTAGGCTCTGCCCAGTTCAAAACATTAAAATGCCTTTTGTAAAACACAGGCACCAGTTGTCTGTTTGAGGCCATGCATTCCCTTGTCTCACTGTTGGCTAGGGCAAACGCAGGTGGAATTTTAGGAAACATGATTATAATTGTTTTAGCAAATACATTTAATTAAATGAAATTATTTCAAGCCGAGACCTCGTAAAAATAGGAGAGAACAAATAAAGCTCTAAGTGCATCGCAGCTAACCTGTTTTGCCGGGTGGAAAGATGAATGGCTGCTTTTGTAGCAAGCTACCGAGTAGTGTTGTCTAAATTCTTGCAGGTTAGCTTAACCGTTCTTCAAGAACGTGTGTGAGTCTCCTCAGTGCCCGTCTTTCTTCCAGGATAAAGCAGAAACAGCCACTGTCAGACGTGTTCAGTACGACTGTTACCTACTAAACATGGAGTGCATGTGGCTCAGTTTAAGCCATTGATACTTTTGAGGTCTTTAAAGATGATTGTAGGCTTGGACACTTTATCAGTTAGCACCTGGACCCGCCCAGTGCTTTAAATCTGATCTGAAAATGCCAACTATTGTGTCCCCTTTTGCTTCTTCTAGCAGATGTGAAGAAAGCCTGAAGGGCATGAGGTTTTCAGGAAACGCTTCTTTGGTTTTAACACTGGAAATCAGGTTTTATTTTCCCAAGAGAATTAGTAAAATGAAGGTGTCTGAAAAGGAAGAGAAGGCATGAGAAGGGAATTTTTGATGAAAACGTCTAAAACATTTTTTGCTTGCATCCATATATCTTCTCTGATGCATATATTGAAGATAAATTTTTGGGTTTTGGTGTGGGTTTTTCCTGTTCTTTTTCTTTTTTCAAAAAAAATTCTGAAAAGAGCTCCAGCAGAATCAGAAATAATGCTTGAGCTTTCCAAGAGGATAAAATAAGCAGGAAAGAAAAATCTTTGATATGAAAACAAAACAAATCAATTTGACCCTTTATAAACCAGAGTGGCAAAAAATTAAAAAAGCCCTTTTTTGTTTAGTATAAATTTGCTTATATTGCTTTAATATAATACTAAGAGGTTTTTTTTAATTACTAATTCCAGAAATATACAGGTTAAGTTTTATGCAACTCGGGTTAGAATGCACAGGTATCATATAATTTTATTTCTGTGTTTCACGTTAAATTCATTTTGTGAAGTGTACAAAATGGGTCATCTAACGAAATGAATGTTGCACTAGGAATCTTAGCTTTGGCATTTTGCCATTTTATTTTTGTATTAACCAAGGAATGTAATAATCTTGCTTGTATTGAATATGCATAACAGTTAAAATTTTAAAATAAAATTAACTTTTAAGCAAAAGTTTGATGTCAAAAGGAATGTGAAGGTTTTTTAGTTTATTAGCTAATATGATATTTTTAAAATTATCTTTGCCTTAGAATAAAAGGAAAGAACCGTTTCAAAAGCCAACAGAAGATGCATCAAAACAAGGGAAAAAATCAGAACAGAAACATCCTAAACAAAAAAAAAAGCAACATATCAGTCAAAACCCCCTCTCTTTACATACACGTCGTGGGTATGTATAATACAGGAAAACCTAGCCTAGTGAATAGGTGTTTAAGCACCCTAATATTTAGAATGGTGGAAGACTACCTTTAACCATGTGATGGATGCTACGGTCACAGGGCACATGTAGCCTCTGCCCGCTTGCAGAGATGTCTGCATCAGTGTTGGGATGGAGCTACCTGTGGGTACATCTAAACCTGGTGTTAATTTCTGTCCCCTTCTCTGGGCTGTGAAGTAGAAGCTTACCTCAGTTGAACCTCTTAATGCAATAATATTACCATTAATAAAATTAACACGAATGAAATTTAAGTAATGCAGCGCTGCTATTGAACTTTCAGTGAGTGCTTTGGAAGCTGTAGTTACCTTTCAAACTTCTCTCCTGCTTGCTGCACACATCTCAAAATTATGAAGATAGTACTTGGTTGATGTCTGTTTTTTCTAGTCCATACCACTTTCTGTCCCCTAGAGTAACAAGAGTAAACACAAAAGGTAAAGGGAAATAAATAAGTCTGTCCCATCTAGGATAATCTGACAAGGAAGGAAGTAAAATGAAATCAGACTGCTACTAAGGGGTATCCAGGTATCTTTTACTTCTGCCACATTCCTACACTGCAGGGACTGAGCTCATGTTTCCATTTTCTGCACATCTGAGATGTCAGAGACGTAAAAGCCCAGAATACGTATAAGTTAAAAATGCATAAATCTAATCCATCTCTGGTATCTTCATGCTTCATGCATCTTCCAGTAGTTACTTTCATTCACATGGTTTTCTTGAAATATTAAGGCATTTAGCCTAAAGACAGGCGAGGAGACTTAACCCATGTCTGATTACCTTCGGATATTGGGAGGTAGTTAAAAAATAAACACCCAAACACCAAAATACTATAAAATAAGATTGCTTTATGAGAAAGTGAATGGGTATAGTGTAGTGAAAGCCTCTAACTCTTTGGTTTTCATAGTTCCTAGACACAGTAGATAGGACTTAATTTTGCAGCAAGTTGGGGGAAAAATTCTCAATTGTTTGTTATGACTTCTGTTTAAGGACAGAGATTTCTGCCTGTTAGACCTTCAATGTGGCAATGCAAGTCAAAAAGTTTTCAACACAAATAATTGTGAATATGTGCAAATTCTCAATATGCAGAGACAGGAATTGCACTTTGCATGCAATTTGCATTACACTGTGTTTTTGTGACAATGAGTGGGATCGATGCACAGTTTCTGAGCTAATTTGTCAGTTTTGCAAGCAAAACTTAAAGAATTATCTCAGGTTTCAAAAAAAAAAAGGACACAAGGAAAGAAAAAAAGTTCTGAATATAGAGGTTTTTCCTTGATACTTTTCTTTCTACAAAGTGCGTTTCATTCTCTGACTTTAGGCTTTATGGTCTATTTCTGAAGAAGGACTGAAAAAGAGGACTTTTTCAACTTATGTTGAATATATGAAAATAAAGTTAGTTCTGAAGCAAGATTGAAGACAAAAACTTGTCTGGATTTAAGTTGATAAATCCACGGGTCAGTGCTTAAGGAGGAGTTCTGACTTGTAATATTGTGTATTGCCTGCTTTAGGTTAGATCATGCTAATTTCTCTGCGTATGTATGTGTGTGGCAGAAGGGAAAATGAATCAATCTTCCAGAGTACTGAGTGCTTTTGAAGATCAAAACCAGGAAGAAATAGCTAGATGAGTTATACTAAACATTGTTCTGGTAGTTTCAGATGTTACTGCCCCCAACAGTCCTTCCCACCTGTTTGTCAGACTATACTGCCTTTATGGTGGAGTTCATAGTTCTATGTCTAACTTACTCTATGGCTTGGATGCTTTAATACAAAACCAAGCATATTTGCTTAAGTGCACCTTCAGCAACAACTAAGATGCTCCACTTTGCATTGAAGCAATTGAGATTTATGCGTGTGTTATGTTGTGATTTGGCTGTGAGGGCCAAAGCTTCTGGCAGAAGAGCTATGAGGAGAAGCCAACACAGGTAACTATTTCAAGAGCCACCAGCTGTGAATGAGCTTTTCACAGCTTTTTGAGTTGTGTTGGAAGGGATGAACATGTATTTTTCAAGTCTCAGCCCTGGAATTTAGATGCAAAAACACTTATGATTGTTGCTATAACTTTAAAAATGCTCTTTAAGAGTCTTCTAGATATCAAGCTTTACTCTTTCTGTCCCCCCCCCTTTTTTGATGTCTTAGGAAGATGAACACTGAATATAGATCAAAATTTTTGTCTCCAGCTCAGTATTTGTACAAAGATGGTGCTTGGTCTCGTATCAGGAATAATGTTCCCAATCAGGTTAGTATTCTTAAAAAATTTAATGCTTGGGCATGCTTTGTATAAAGATTTTTATATGCAAAAAACTTAACTTGTGGTGCTTATAAAATACAGTTTTGAGATTGTAATGCTAACGACTCAAGCTCCTGAAGGTGAGTTTAAAAAGGAGATTAAGCTTGGACAAAGCAGTATAATGTGTTGTAAGAAGGGAGAAGAGACAGTGTGCTTTAAAGAATCTATTAATTAATATGGCATAGAAACTGAGGGAGGAACTTTGTTTCCCTTACAATTAAGAATCATCTAGAACAGAGTCTCTTGGACCAGATAATCCCAGTGTTGATGGTCAGCTCATTTTTAACAAGCAAAAGCTTTCAGCGTGTAGATTGAATGATGGGAGGTTCCAAGGGAATGTATCAGCCTACGTCAGCTTGTCAGTCAGACTCAGTTTGTCAACTTGTCAGCCAAACTTCATGAGTCAAATCCATTCAAAGTAGTCAGTTGAATTCTGACATACATAACAAAATTCAGAATTTCTCTGGTAAGCTTCAGTATTTTATTGCAGTTTATTCAATAAGTGCTAGCTCATAATTCAGTATCGTACTCTATGGGAACTCATTTGACACAACTCTGAAAATGCTGAATGGCCTGATGAGCACAGAACTTCTTAGCAGGATTATTGAGTATGGTTTTCTGAATTAGTCAAGAAAATAAAAACCTTTAATAGTGTGCTAACAAACTGCTAGAGCTAGTTCTACGACTGGCAGATTTCACCAAAGAGACTTCGGCTTCTCTCAGTTGATAGAGGGAGCCTTCGTGAGACAGTGTGCTGCTAAATATGTGGCAAACACCTGGCAGATGTGAGTTGCTCCATCGTTCGGGACCAAGCTGACGTGGAAGGTAGAACTGGAGTGGATTGCTGTAGGGTGTTGGGGTCTGAGCTTTTGCAAATAACATTGCTTGGAAAAGACAGGAGTAGCATGGTAGCATTCAGTTTTATGTTTTCTCACTGAACTTGATTTAGCAAGTCTTTATTTTGGGCAAAAAGAAATATATATTGAATATATATGAAAGAAACTGAATGAGAAACAGGCCTTTTCAAGTATATCATAGTTTGGGATGTTTCATAATAAGATTTCTCATACTTGTTCGTCAGATAACCCATTCTGTGAAAACAGCTCTGTGAGGATGTTAGAGGACTAAAAACAAGCAGTATTTGTTTTTGATATATATTGATGTGTACATATATGCAGTCTTACCATCAGTAAGGCTATAGAATAATCTAAGTTATTGCACACAGCCTGATTGTAAGTAGTACACAGAATGTTTCTATAGAATATCACAGAATTTTTCTAGCTTGTAAGGTCTTTGTCTGGAGCCTGGATGTTGTGTCAGTAAGATTCAAAACCTGAGTGGGCAGTACAGAGCAGCGTTCAGCTTCAAGGGTGGCTGACTGGTAGCCAAGCATAGGGAAAGGGTTATTGCCTTGGAATATATGTTGTTTGCTACACAGCTAGCTGTCACTGCAGTTCAATGCAGGGAAAGCATGAGGAAACTGCAAGTGAAGGACTAGTGTTCTGCTTTACCAGGCAGGATCCTTTTTGGGATGTGCTTGAAAGATGTAGGAAGTAAATATATGTGGCATTTAATTAGACTGTGCGGGAAACCAGCAAATTCCCACACTGTAGATGTGTGTTTTGGCTGTGTCTGACTTTTCCATGGAGATTTTCCTGCTGACAAGGGAATTGCAAAGGAAACTAGAAAGAAGTCACTTGGGACTAGACACGAAGAACTCGGAGGAAAAAAATGTTAGGATTTTTTAGGGCCTTTGAAGTGAAGGAATTATGCTGGGTACCTGAAAGAGCCAAATCCAATTTAAAATTATAATAATAAAGACATTGTTTTATTGATTACAAATGTGCTTATATTATATATACATGTTCACATATACATACATACATTAGATCCTAGTATGACTTCATTTAGAAGTCTTTTATAGTTAGAATTATCTAAATTTCTCCTCTCAGACTTCAAATCACACTTAGCCTGTGAGCATATCAAACTAGCTCTGCTAGTAGACAAAGAACAATATTTGGCTCACGTAAATATGTTATTGTGTGGTATTTTCTCTTCATAGAGGGTTTTTTGTTGCTATTGTCTTGTTAGTATTTCTATATAAGTTGTTGAGGATTCCTTCTTAAAAGGAAGTTTAATGTGGTTGTAGTAAAAGCGAAAAGTAACCTTAAAGTTGGGAATTTTCCAGTTTTCAGGAAATGCTGGAATAAAACCAAGATTAATTCTTAAAAACTCTGTTAATGCAAGAATAAAAAATCCCAATGGGCATGATTCTTAGCCAGGCCTTTCCTTTTCTTCCTCCCCCCGCCCCCCCCTTTTTCAATTTCACCGATGTTCTTGTCCGAGGTAAGGACTGCAGGATGGGATCCAGCATGGCTAAAAGAGTGGGACTGAATAAAATATTTCAGACATGGCTGAGACATGAGAAAGAATCTATTTATTTGAGAAATGTATTACTGCAGTTTAATGAAAGAGTGCATTACTTGAAAAAGTGTCAAGCTAATTGGCTCTATTGTAAAGCAGCAAAGGTACTTTGGCTATGTAAAATATAGGTTGCATTGGTGTGAAGAGAAACATTCTGCAAAGGTGTATACAGCCACTGCCTCTGCTCTTTGAGACTCACCTCTGCTGGAGATGCCTATGAAACCTGTCTTGCTTAACATAAGTGATTGATGATAAGCTCCGACTGATCCAGTCTGATTTCCCACTTAGCTGAGACCGCACGTAGATAACTTTGGGCCCAAAACATACTTTCTGAAGTTCTGAGTCCAAACAGGCAAAGATTGATAGAATCCTGGTATAACCTTAGCTACAGTGATTACTTCTGTACTCTGCAATGTATTATTAAGGGTTGCTTTTCAGCAGTAGAATAAAAAAGTCTCTTTGAATTATGCTTTTGAAAAATTAATGCGGGCAATTCATAATCGCAGTAGGCCTCTCTGGAGTCTGTGTCCTGCTGAGATACTGGTGCCGGCTGAGTCACTGAAGGAGGCTGGTTGTCCTTTGTACTTCTTCATAATTCACTGGAGACATAGTATTCTTCCTCCCCCTGCAGCGTCCTCTTGCTCTGGATTTATATTCCTTCTGTGGTGGCTGTCATAATTAATTTTTCATTCTTCTGCCTAAAGTGAATAGTCCAGTAAATCACTTACACCTCAGACTTTAAACTGTGCTCTTAAAATGATAAGTATATATTTTTAATGGGATATTCTTTGGAAGCTTAATGGGTGTAATGGGTCAAAGTCTGGGATATTAGCTGATGTGATATGAGTAGATTTCTGTCTGCTGCATTCAGTTGCTTTTAGTGGGATTAGCAGAATTTGGCCCATGTATCTCTGTTCCTTGCAGGAAGAACTATGCTAAGTCTATCATGAAAGAAGAATAAATAAAACAAGCTATAAAAATGTGCTAAAGGAAGTTACTTTCCTGCTCTTTGGTAAAATGCTTATTTCCTGTGAACCTTTTTTTAGTGAGCCAGGATTCATACAACAATATCACAAAGTTATTTTTAATCATTTAAAAATAAAAGTAAAGTTTTTTGTTGCTTTTTCTTCTTACGCTTTCATTGTGTTTGGGTGAAGGATGCAAGACTGAGTGTGGAGATAATTTCAGGAATAGAAGTGATAGTATAAAATTAGCAGTGTAATGTCTAAAGAGAGGGGTTGCCACTTTTATTTTTTAAGGCTAAAACTGACTTCATTGGGTTTTTTTTATATCTCATTCGTACAGTGATTGATGAAGGAAGGAATAATTCAGACATTATGACTTAAATACAGTACACCAAGAGATCTCATGTAATCATCAAGTCCTCACTGAACTAAGATTTGTATAGCAAGAGACAGTTGCAGTGTTCACAGCATACAAACTCAGTATTACACATGCACATAGGTCATAAATTGATATGTGGTGAATGTGGTTTTGACTGTAAGGCTTAGAAATCTAAATTCATTTTCTCTAAAAATCTAAATCTAAATTCATTTCCAAAAATGGTGAAGTATAAGTGTTGAGGTGTTTGTTTTACAGCTTTTTACTGAATCTCTGGGAGGCAGCATAGAGCTATGTTGACAAGTTCTTAAGTATTTAATTGATTACTTAGACTGAAATGTAGTTACAGTGGTGATATTAACATACAGTGTTGAGAGAAAAATAAAGAAATTTAAAATAATTCTGTATTCCTCTCCTTAGGCATCTCAAAACACCCTAAATTCCATGTGGTATATGGAGGTTGGTTGCATCTAAGTTCTTGTTTTAATGTTTGGAGCACTATGCTGTGTCTGAACACTGATAAAGAACTAGAATCCAGCACTCAACTTACTCATCATTGCTGCTTTTTGTGCTCATTGAATAAGTAATTGGCAATTTTGCTTTGGCTTGATAGCTCAAACATGCTTAATAAATCTAAACTTTTGTTATTTTTGCTCTCCTTTGTTGCATTTACTGCAGCATGCAATATTTGTGCTGTGGATGGTCCTGTATTATATATAACTTGCCCTTCTCCTTTAGCTGCCGTTAGCTAGTGCAAATACTTCATAATAGCATGTTAGTGAATTGGAAAGAGACATGCAGGAACTTAAGAAACCTTGATGTGCAGGTGAAAGAACTTCGAGCCAGAGCAAAGGCTTACAGGCAGCGAATAGAGGGAACGCACTTCTCCCGATACCATCTCAATCAGATTCTGTCCGATAATAACAGTCTCTGGGATGTGTCCTCAAGTTCCAGTTCAGAAGAAGGCATCAGCAACAACATCAGAGCGCTAGATCTTGCCAGGTAAGGTAGTCATTCCTGCATGTTATTCTGTGGCTTTGAAACTGAACAAAATGCTGATCGTGGGCTTAGCTGAGCTGTGAGATCTTTAGTGTTTTTTGGACTAGAACGTATGAGGGCATACACCTTTTTACTATATTAGTTGATATGCGGTGTATGAGTTGATATGTGTTCAAATTGAAAACCAGGTGTGGTCAAGTCTTCTGAAAGAAGTATTGCACCTTCATAATTCTCCACAACTGTATTTTTAGCGTGGAAATCTTGGTTTCATCAAGCCTGTGGGAATTTATCACTGAGTCAGATGGGAGTAAGATTCTCTCTCCACTGGAATGCCATGAAATATGTTTTGCCTACTCAAATGTTATCAGTGTTCTTGTCAGGATTAATTAGTAATCTTCTGTTTGAGTCTTAGACTCTGCTTACATCTGAGATGAAGATTTAGGAACTGGAACGGCGTACAGCAGTTTTCTCCTTTCTTTGTAGGCTTTAAGAATTGATAGATACTAAAACTTTTACTTCGGTTAGGAAAAACCAAAGATAGTATTTTAGTGAAATGTATGGACATCTATTGCCCAAGAAAGGGGAAAAAAATTGTGTCTCCTCCTCTGAGATCTGAAGTTTAAAAGCAATGCCTAGGCTGCCTCTGTCTACAGTCCACTTACACTGCTCTATGTATGCTACTTGTCTTGTGTGGGAAGGAGAGATCTGTTCATTTGCATGGCTGTAGCTGTAATAAGGGTTAGAGAGATGATGCTTAAAAGACTGTTTATTACACTATAATATGTGATGTCAAGTACAATGTAAACATTTTGGTTTGCTGATTTGCTTTTTTGATTTCATTTATGTGCACTGGGCTAACTTGCATGTAAATGACTGGTTTCTGTGAGCAGTTCAGAGGTTAAGATTTTCAGAAGTTAGTGCCTAAAGGACAGTCTTCTAAGCTGCTTAGCTGTCAAAATTTTGTACCATCAGACACATGCAGTCCTATGCATGGGACTAGTTATCTTTTGAGCACTTCTAATTGTCATTTAAATAGGAAATAGAGTCCTGACTTTACATTCCATTTGTGGGAATAGTGATCCAAAGGGATTTTTTCATAGAATCTGGCTTGAAAATGGATTGTGCTTAAATGTCAGTTAAAACTTCAATAGAAATTTAACCATACCTCACATTTACTATTCCACTTTTTAATATCTGAGCTATCCTTTTGGCAAAGGACTGAATTGGATGAATGTGCTCTACTTAGATACATGCATATCCTTCAAATCAGCAGTGTGAAACAGTGCTTTCTTTCTGTTACCTAGAGTTTCTGAAAAAGAGACTTCACCAAGCCCCAAAGCGCTACACCAACCTGCCTCAAGAGAAGAGTTGCACCAGGACAGCACTGAGAAGAAAGGCCTGTCAGATGCCTCAACTGTTCCAGTCAAAAGGCGTTTAGTTTGGGGTGAGCAGGAAGGTACTGAAAAAAGGGACAATCAGCCATCAACGGAAGAGGAAGAAAAAGAAAATGAGCAGGTTGCAGTCGTGACTCAGGAGTTAAATGATAAGGATGCCACCGAGGATAAAAAAATTGAAGGGTAAAACTGAGCATTCTTGTGGCATATATAATTTCTTTCTTGTAACATCTCAACAATTTAAAGCATAACTATTTTTTTTAAAGCAGCTTTCTTTATGAGGGCACTTACTTGACTGTGGTAATTTTGGCGTGACACTAGTTTTGTTTTCAATAGCTGAATAAGGAATGAAAAATTTCATGATATTGAGCTGGTTGGTGGAGTTGGATCCATTTTTAAGAATACTGGATTTTTAGCTTGAAAGGCAGAATCTGTAGTTTGTGTAAAAGTATAAAGAGTTCTTATGATTGCTTTTAAAAAAAATTAAAATTTGCCATGTAGGCCTCTCGGAACAGACTGATTACACAGCAGCCAAGTACGTTGAAAATTAAAGTTCACAATTTACTTCAAGCTGGCAGTGTGGGATTAATATGATTGAAAGGATGGAATACATTGTAATCTTGTACTTAAGGATCTGTTTTTCTCAAGTAAACTCGTAGGCAAATATAAAGGTCTTGCTGGAAAAGAATAACTAGCATCCAGTAATCACCAGTGCTTTTGTTACTGAGCCCAGGTAGAAAAAAATGTGGAGGGGCATTTAGAAATAGTAAGAGTTCGATTCAGTATGTGCATAGTGTATTGCATAGTACTGTATCTGGTAATTGAAAGATCCATATTTTATCTAGTTACAAAGCTGGGCTTTTTACTATGCAAGTTTTGCAAATATTTTGGAAGATATGTGTGTATGTATTTACACACACACACACACACACACACACACACACATATACACACACACGTGTATATATATAAAAAAAATCTGAATAACTGACTCTCATTACTGTAGTGTCTAATCATTTTGCATTCCTTTCGGTGTTTTATCTTTGGTGTTGCAACATCTGTCTAAGGTAAGGAATTGTAACTGTCTCATTTAGGGGCAATATCCTGTATGTGAAACCCAGGCAAAGAAAGGTTGAGAGCTAGACCCAAAAGATATGAAGTGTGGGCTTCAGCGTTCAAAACTGTCATCCTGAAAACCTTGTTTAGCTTTTGCTTAACGCCAGAGATGATATAGTTCATATATGCGTCTGTGATGGTCATTGTAGTTTTTTTGCCATCTAAAAATGTGGTCGTGTGTGTGGCCAGATCTCCTCTGGGCTTGGCCGTGCAGAGCAGTTCAGTACCTGCGTGCTCTCGAGGCCTGTTGAGATGTAGAGATGAGGCATTCTTTGCCTAGGTGTGCTCAGAGTGTGTCTAGCATGCACTGATAGGATCAGGTTCTTTGCACAGTGTGGGCGTGCCGCCACCTCCTTGTAAAATGCATCTGGAGGAAGGAGACAGAAGTGGTGGTGCTGATTTATATAGTAACCTGGGGGCTAGAGCGGTTGTCTACATGTGGGATACTTGGTTTCAGTTCCACCACACTGACTGAAGAGAGTCAAACCTACATTCCCACCTCGGAGGTGTCTATCAGCAACCAGGTTCAAAGTTACTCTGGGTGAGAACTCTTTCCAGCCCTCCTGTTGAGTCTGTGCCACTGTGCAGCAAAGCATTCAAGGTTTGCTGGCCCTAAGTGAGCCTGAATTTGTAACCTGAGACTGTGTGTATTTTATCCAGTTAATATTTCAATATAAAAATTACAAGAACTGGGAGACAGGGACTGGAATCCAGAACTCCCCGTTGCAGGCAGATGCTTTAGCTGCAGGCTCTTGGTGTTTTATGGCCCTCTCTGACTTGCCTTAGGCTTCATAGGAGTGTATTAGAAACCAAAAGCTTGAATGCAAGACTCCCAAGTCATTAGTTAATCCTGTAATCATTTTTCATTTTTGCAGCGAGAATGCCTTGGTGTTGAATTCTTCTGTGGCTTCATCAGATTCTTCTTCTGTATCCTCGAGGACAGGTGGCAGGCTTCCTACTCCAAAGCTGAGAGCACTTGGTGGAGCTCAGAGGACTCATCATGACCTTACCACTCCGGCTGTTGGTAAAGACTTTTTTGAATGCAAAGCAATACTTCAAGAACTAAAAATACATGTTTGAATTAATTAAAAAAAAATTAATGTAATAAAACATTTTTCCATCTTTAGGAGGTGCGGTTTTAGTGTCTCCTCCCAAGTCCAAGTCTTCATCTCCACAGCGGAGAACAAGAGGTTTAGGAACAGACCCTTCTCCAGCTAAGCAAGGTGCAAGGGAAGCTTCAAAAAGAAGATCCTGCTGGGTGAGCCAGAAAAGGGACTTAGCATCATGCCTTTTAGGAATGTGCTTTTTAAGTCATTTTGGATAATTTTTCTAATAACTCTTTTTTGAGTTGTCATTTACTATTCTAAAATTTTCAGTATCTGTGATTGACAAATGCTGATATCCAAGTGTTTTATTTTTTTTATCAAGCAAAGAAGTGAGACTGTTGGAGTGAGATTGGATGAGCTCCATGTTGGCTTTTCTGCTAACTGCACAGGGTCCAGTAAAAAAGCTCCCATTGGGAGCTGTTGATTCCCCCCCTTAATGTTACTTTAGCTTTTGTTCTTGACATGGAGCGCAGCTTCAGATTCCATCACTTGAAAGGAGTTTAATAAAGATAGGTTGGCTACCCATGGTAAATGTGTCTAAATGGTAAAAGGTATATAAATGTGCCATAATAGTTTAATTCGCCCTTTATTTACTTTTGTTCTTCATTTTACTTTTAAGTTTACATAGTTACCAAAAGGAAAAAGAAATGTTTAGAGGGTGTTTAGCGATCTTCATCTTAAAATCATGTCATTGTTGTGAAGTTGTTTAGTCTATGTTCTGTAAAGATAGCTATAATTTCATTTCATATGTATTGTCTGTAGTAAGATCTGTAACAGACACAGAGACAATTAAATGAAATGTTGGTTGTTTTGGTTTTAAATCTAAGTTCACAGTTTTTTGCTGTGGGAAAATGAGCTTTCAGTTTGACCTGACTAGATTACTTTTAGATCATGTTAAAAACTTTTTATTAGGAATAGTTTTCCATAAAGCTGTCTCAGAGGCTTTAAATGCTTATTCTTCCAATGCCCTCATGAAAAGTGTCACACCCAACATTTGCTGCGTATGTGAGGATCTGTACAGGAAGGCTGGTGTGAATATATTTGTAGCAGTGTATGAGCTGCCTTTTTTTTTTTTTTTTTTCCTCCCCTTATTGTGTCTTAGCCTGATGTAGAAGTGGAAGCTGCTTCACTCCTTACCTCTCCACCTGCTGGGCTGGGAACTTTGGATCCTTTGCCCTTAAGGCAGGATCAGTGGCCTGGTAATAGTGTTTATGATGAGCGAGTTTCTCTTGCTTCAGAACATCAAGAGCATTCCTCTCCTCCTCATATGCTGAAGGCAGCTGAAGACCGCTCTACGCCTTATTGGAGTCCCTCTCGTCGCATTCAAGGGACTCTCAAGGACCCAGAATTTCAGCATAACAGTGGGTTTTGCATGTTAACTGGCTGTGTTTAAAAAGTGTTACAGGGTGGGAATAGCTACCTTGCAAAGTCTTGCAGAAGCAAGTGCGCTGCGCTTGCTGCTTTAGTGACTACAGAGAATGTGTTGTTTGTAAGCAAAAGCTTTTCCTATATTGTATGTTCAGTCTTACCAGGAAAATGTGCACAACTCTTAGTTTCAGTTTCTGCTAATATGATTGTATTCTAGTGGTCTGCTGTCTAATTTTGCCTTATTAGTTTGAATAAGCAGTTGCTAATTATGAGAATAATTTGGTGTAGTGTCAACAATTATGTTTCGTCTTTAAGCTACAGCTGGATGTTCTGACACTTTCCCAGCTGGAGCTACCCACAGTGATGTGTAACTGGGGACCTTTATAGTACAGTATTAGTTTGCAGGAGCTGTAGATTTCTGAGAACTAAGCTCCTTAAATATTTTGCAGGATATGGGGACAAAAAAGCCATCTATAAAAGATGTATTGGAAATTCGGAAAAACCATTTAGAGTTTTTTGTCCCCTGAGAATATTCTTTGCTGAGGAGGAATTTGTACTGTAGCATTTCAAAATAGTTTTAAACAACAGTTGTTAATATACACTGAGGCTGTAAATCTGATAAATAAAAGAATCCTTCATCCCTTAGTGAAAATAAAGTTTATGTGCTTAAGTCTCAATTCCAGAAAGGCTTTGTACAGCTTCTTAAGGTCTCAGTACTCTTGGTCCTTGTATTACAAGGAACAGCTAGACTAAGGTAATATTTCCATTTTATAATGGAACAAGTAGTGGTCAGGTTAAGTGAACTGGTGAAATTCAGAGAACATGCTTATGTTTTAGCTCTGCATCTGGAGTGCAGTTCACTATGTAACTACTGTGGCATCTACCATAGACAGATGCCTTGAGAAGAATATAATGGAATAAGTTTATTTAACCTCATCTCAGAGTTGAAGAGTCTCACTGAGGTTTTGGCATATTTGTTATTTATAAGATTATAAGATTTTGGAAATAATGTTGTAACATTTTAAGATTTTTCAAATGAACTATTATCCTTTGTGCATTTCAAAATGATTAAAAATATACCTTTGCCTTTTTTTTTTTTTTTTTTTTTTTTAGGGAATGTTTTGAGTCCCAAAACAAGATCTTTCCAGTTCCCACTTCAGGAAAGAAACTATAATAATGAAGGTATTGCTTCCCAAGGTGTTAATGTATATCATATATACATCACATAGATTCATTCTAACTTTTATTTTGCACTAAAGTGGGAGGTCTCTGACTACTGTAGTAATACTGGTTTATGTGTCTGCGTGAGTAACTACCCCATCATATCATCAAAAGAAATTCAAAAATGTTCATCCCAGTAATCTGAAGTATAAATATGAAAGTGTATTCCAATATGAATAAACCATTAAATGTGGCTGAAAATTAAACAGACCAATGTGGTTCAGTATGGTTAATATAGCTTGCTCAAATCCATACCTGAAATCATTTCCTCCCTGCACATTTTTTAAGCCTTTGTATTGACAGCAACAGAAGCAAACTGCAAAATGATCACAGCCCAGATTGCATCTGCAGTAATTTTTGATGCAATTTAAAAGGTATCAAAAATTTTAAGATAAATCTCTTGCTTGTGAGGCTTCACCACTAGATATTTAACACAAAATGATTCCCCTGGCTTTAATGTTTACGCCTGTTTTTCTGCTAAGTGTACTAGGGATGCTTTTGGCATCCCATTTTTCTGATTGCTGTTTTGGCCCTTTTCTCTGTTTACAATAAAGTTAATCCAGGGGAGGAGCCAGCACATTGCCCAGCAGTACGTCTCGGCCCTTTTGTGGGCAGACACAAATAAACTCTTTCTCTATTCTGAGGCAAGCAAAGACACAGTATCCTCATTAGCTTGAGCTAAAATATGTTATTTTTTAGCATGGCATATGAGGTTGAGCTTGGTGTGGGGCTGTGCTAGCCGCAATCACCTGTCTTATGGGGTTAGTGTATTGGCAATGTGAGCTTATGTCTGACTGCAGGATATTTATAGATAAACCCAAGAACAACCAAAATGTCTTTTCTGCACCCTTTCACGCCTGTTTGCTCCTCAGTTTTAACCAAGGTTCAGGCCGATTCTCTGTTTCAGTCATTACAGTTGCCTGGAAAATGTGTGGGTTGTGCAGATGGCTCAGCCAAGCATCTGTATATCTACTTAAAACATGCAAGATCCTATAGTACTCTGCAGCTTCCCACAAGCTTGCTGCACAGATTAAGTGCTGTAACTGCCTTTTTTTACTATGAGCTGAGTGATGGTATATGAGCTTTCAGAAACGGGCACAGTGTGACAGCTCACAGATATTTCATATGCCCATATTTGTTTGTGTACATACAAAACTGGGAGTTATTCCAACCACATGTCTGTTTGCAGAAGTGCAGTTAGCAGTTTTCTCATGCATGGGAATATTGTTGTATGTGTTGTGTGTAAGCCTGTTAGGGGCTTTTTGGATCTCTGTATTTCAAGGATTTAGAAATGTTGCTGAAAAGTTAATTGCAACACTCACAAAATACAGAACCCATTAGGATTTAGTCATGGAATCTTTATTGTTTTTTGGGGGTGGAGAGGGTGTTCTTTTTTTGGAAAACAGTGGTATGGTTTTGTGCCTCCATTGCAGGAGAATTGGTGTATATAAGATCATTATCCATAGAGAGCATCCTGATAAAGCTGTGGCAACATTTTAGTAATGATGTTACAGAGGTGTGGCATTGTGCTTTTTTCTCAGAGAAGCAGCCTCCAGACTGTGTAATTTTAAAAGTTCCATTGGACATGAAATGGTTCCTGTATTCAAAAGAAAGATCTTTAAAGTACATTTCTAAAGCATGTTTGTTGTTGTCTTTGTGTTAATCTTCCTGTTTTCTTCAGAAGACACATCTTTCTTAAACAACTTGTGGCACACTGTTTTTGGCACAGAAGGGTGCTTTCAGCAACATAGATTCTGATATTTTATTCGTGGTATTCTGAGGATGTCTGTCTTGCTTTAAGTGGTGGGTTGCTTTCATGAATATGTTGTTATCAGAATCTAGTCTAGACAGAGTTCAGTGGCAGAGGAATGACTTTTGAGGTCTCCTGTTGAAGGAGAGTAAGTGTAGAGATGAGTTGGATAAATGGGCAGTGCTTTCAGAATTGCCAAAGTCAGAGTAGGAGATCTCAGTCTGGAGTTTGTCAAGAACTGGGTATGTAATTCCCTTAAACTTACCTAGTATCTTAGTGACTCTCTAGTTAGATTCTTTTCCAGCGTGTCAGTTACCAACTAATAGAATTCAAGTGTATTGTGGTATTATTTTAGCATCCTCTGTAATAGAGGGCATAAAAATATTTGCACTTTCAAAGCCTGTGAATGTTAGCGGTGTTTTAAAATGTGTATTTAATCTATGTATGTATTTTTTCCTTGTTGCTTTCCCTGCAGATGACAGACTGTCTCAGATTTCTGCTCGCTCTGCAGCTTCTAGCTCACTGGCATCTCAGGTACTGGAACGAGCTCAGAAGAGGAAGGAGGATTTCTGGGGCAAGACATAATCTGTGTCTCATGTTTTATAGAAACTGTTCTGTAAAATGATTTATTTTGACAGTTGTGTATGTTTTTTCAAACTGTGATTGTAGGTGTCATGTAGTATCCTTTTACCTGTCACTAAGAAGGTCCAACTTTTTAGATTTGTCAGCCCAATTTTGACATTTCAATATTTAGACCAGTGCTGAAAATCTAGGTCCTTGATATCTCTAAGAATTCAGTCCTAATTCATTATTTTACAGCAGCTGTGCTGAGGTTTTTTTGTTTGTTTGTTTGTTTTTACAATGGCCCCTCCTGAAACTGTGAAACTGAAACAATTATTTTTATGCAGCCTGTGTATTACTCTTCAAGCTGTTCTACTGCAGTCATGCAGTATGACCCGGGACAGTATTCAGGGGCGATAGCATTGTTCACCAAACACCTCAGTTGTTTGATGTTAACCAGGTGTATTAGACAGCTGTGGTACATTTGTTTGTTGCTGTCTGAATTGTGAGTACAGCACAGTGCTATAATAAACTTTGTTATTTGTGTTACTTACTGCTTTTAGGCTGCTGCCAAAAAATTCCTCCTGTTTCTTAACAAAGCTAACATGGAATATACAAGAGTTTGAGAAAAGAAGATTAAGTTTTGGGGTTTTGTTAATTGCCCCAGCTTTTTGGCCAGGATGACTGTGAAAGTTCAATGTATACAGTACCACAGCTTGTCAGAAGATTCAATGTGGACATAAGTCTTTTGTTGGCAAGACCCATTTTTTAGTCATAATTTCAACTTCTCTAGAAAAAGCAGTCTCAAATACCTAAACACTGGTATTCCCCTGCCCTGCTTCAGCTCAGGTATTTAGGAGTAGTTGGTGTCTTAAAGTAAACTTGGAAGAATGTTTTATTTGGCTTTGACATTTTAATTACTTCTTCTTCTGATTGCCTGTTTTTGGGTGACTGGAATACTGTAATCATTGTCACAGCAAAAACTGTTTGTGATTTATGCTGACAGCCTGTTTTATCTGTCCAAGTGATGCAAACAAGTTAACACGAAATAGGAGAAATAGGTGGGTAGCAGCTGGTTCTCACAGTGGTTTGGTTCTTTTTACATAGTTTCAAGCTTTAATAATACATGTTTTTAAAATTTTGTACAAGACCAGTTTCAATTTTGTACACATTTGAAAATAAAAAAGATCAAGTTTGCTTTGTTTCTGTTCAAGTTACAACAGATAAATTGGTAGATTGGCTTATTGCATTGGCACTTCTCTGTTCAGTGGAACAGCTGTTCAGCTGGAACCTCTGTGGACTTCTGGAAGACAAGATACTTCCACTTAGAACTGTTCTTTAGAAAGGATAAGTTACTAAAGCTGGATATGTTGATAGATGGAATCATGACTGACTACACCCAGAGCAGATGGGTGCTTCACAGGATGAAAGACTGCAGTCCCCAAAGGACGAGTCCTCCACAAATGAGATAATTTAAAGAGTGAGTGATGTCCAGCATTGATTGTGGTAGAGATCAGTGTTTGCTTTCTCCAGAAGTTCTGCATTACAATAGCTTCCTACCAGTAGGGTTGTTTGGAACAAATCAAGCTATTCTATTTTATCTCAAGGACTTTCAGGATTATTCTTTGGGATGCACTTCAAAATTCAGTTATAATTGGTCATAAAATTTTTACTGAAAGGGAAACAGGGTTTTTGTGTGAAACAACTTGTTATGAAAAGTGCCAGTTTTCCTCTAAAATGACAGTTTTTCAATGGAAAGCTTAATGGCTAAAGGTGGAAATGTTGCTGCAGTGTATTGTGGGAGGGTTAATTTGGTCATCTTCTGTCCAGATTCTTTATTACGGGCCACTTCCTTGTTTAACCATGTAGTTCAACACGTGTCATCTGTTGCTTCTCCTCTGTGGTACCTGTAATCTACGTTTTAAGAACTCTGTCCTCTTCTTTAAACATTTTTTTTATTATTTTTTGGCTTTCTAAGTTTTCCTGGGACTCCTGGCTATCTGGCAGCTCTGTCAGAGTTTCTGTGTAGGCTTGACCTTGAGGCCTGGAAGTCCTAGATGTTTCAACAGCATATGTGCCAATTTACTATACAGTATTGCACTGTGAATGTGGTGCATCTGGGTAGCACTGAGTTTATTATGTGTGCTGTATGGTACATGTATATTTATTTCTGCCAAGGAGACAATAGAAGTTGTAAAGGAGGAAGACATTTTTGTTGCATGAGGGTGCAAACCCGATTTAGAGATGATAGTGGAAGCTCATGGCCTCTCACACATCATCATGTGGTATTTCCCATCTGAACAGATTTTAGCTTTTGCCTGAAATGTTCTGGTTGAATTTCCTTTTGGAAAGAATTTAAGGGGAATGTAGACAAAATGCCTTTTCTGAGTAACACTGGTGCAAAGCTGAGGAATGCTTTTCCATAGTTTTCAAGGCAGACACAAAATTCTTTATGCCTTTTTGCTATTATTGTTTGTTTATTTCTTCAAGAGGGAGTTTTTGCTTTGTTTTTCTGAACTTCTCAGACCAGCCTTTAAGGATGTTTCCTGTTGTGTGTTCAGCAAGCTGAACATGGAAAAAAGTTCAGAAGTGCACCCTTTATTAGTAATTACAGATGCGTGCTGTGCAGTGAATGTGTATTGTTTTCCGTCAAGGAAAGCTTAGAAGCCTTGAAGTGGAGAGACCAGTAAGTTAAACAAAGAAGATGGCAGTTGCCAATAGGAGATACATGTAAGGAATAAATAGCTTGGGGAGCTGGTTGACTTAGGGACAGGATTCAAGGGACAGTCAAATCAGGGACAAAGTCAGCGTATTAACAATGGAGCCAATCAATAAGAAGTGTGGAACTGAATGTCTTCAGCTCCTGTTCCCAAGTTGGGAATACATACTGACTGAATCTCACTGCTTGGGATTCACAGCTCTGAACCACCTGTAGAACTGAATAAGCCAGCTTTTCCTCACAAAATGTTGCTAACAGAGGAAGTGCCCTCTTTTACCCAATATTCCTGCAAATATAATATTCACTGAACAAGTCAACAAAGAGGAGGCTTGATTCCCATCTGCCACTTCTCAAAAGATTTCCCAACTTGCCAGATAATAAGCCTGTTATCTATCTGTGTGAATGAGAAACAGGCTCTCACTTTCTTCGGCTGACTCTGTTCTATGTTATATAAAAAACGGTTGCTGGCCTAGGGGTTGGAACAAAGATCACCTTGTTCTCAAATGATTCTCTCTCACTAAGGTAGAGAGTTGTGCTTGCTCCAGCATCCTCCTCCTCTTTCTGGCCAAATCACAGTGAAATGACTTCATCAGGAGAGAAGCCCCACCTTTCTCTGTAGTTAGGTTTGGCTACCTCTGGGCATGATGAGAGTTTTATAGATTTAGTGAAGTGCTTACAGTAGCAGCAAGGTAGTATTTACACACTTGCATCGTTTTATGGCCCTGGGTGTTCATTTCTTTTCAGACTCTCCTCTTCCAGTGTCTTTCATGATGCATCAGCCTTCTGTACATACAATGCTGAAGTTATCACTGAACCGCTGGGGCTGACATTTTGTGAAGGATCAGTTGGGGCTTTCCAGCCATGCAGGAAAGTTTGGGAGAAAATTTGGGATTGTGGATGATTCCACCCAATTAAAAAAAAAAAATCCTGCTAAAATGCAGTAGCTTTGCATTGATATTTTATTGTTACTTTCAAGCTTCTTTGCCTCACCGAGGTGAGTTCTGAAATGTTATGTGAAGTATACTTGTCTTATTAACCTTTCAGATATAAGTAGTCAGTTTCTTTAGCCACCAGTGTGAGATTATTTTTGATGAAAGTGTAGACAACAAGGCATATTTTTGGGACATAAAATCTGGATTAAGACCCAAGGCTGCTCAGTGCTCTTCCAGTGATGGGAATGCTGGTAAACAAGTCACTATGTTGTTGTATGGGGATTTTCAGTCTTTTTTGATTTAAAAAAAAAAAAAAAAATCCTTAAGTGGTTTGTATGGCTCATAGGGACCCCTGTATAGTCAATAACAGCCTCCTGAAAACAGGTTTGCCTTTGCTGTTGCCTTGCAGGTAGTCCAAGTTCCCTCTGGACCTAAGGGCTGGTTGAAAACCAGTGTATATTGAGGAAGGGTCAGAGGAAGTGAAGACAAGTCATTGGGTTTCTCCTTCATTGACAAATTTTTCTAGTCCACATGCTAAGATGTTTTCTTTATCTGACTGTTGGTGTTACTGTTTTCTGATAGCTGCAGAGGAAGAAGTGTTTTTCAAATGCTATCCATTATACTCGATGAACAAAGTTAAAACAACTGAAGATGGGTCAGGAAACACAGCACCTATGAAAATGCTAACGTTCACTTATTTGTGTAATGCTGTTCTGCTTTTTAATTACACATGCCTGTTCCCACTGCAAGGCTGAGTTGACACGAAATGTTCTAGTAGCAAGGCAGTTTTTACTGTGTGGTAAAATTTGTCAGTAAAGAGCCCAATCCTTCACCAACTGATGCAAGTGGAAGTTCTGCTGTTGCACTAGTTAACCAATTTTTAGCGGCCTGAAGCAAAACAGTTCCATTACCCAAATACACACAAATGAATGATAAAGAAAACTTTCAATTAGAATTTAAATTGTTTTGAAAATTAAAACAAAACAAAACAAACTGATTCAACTGATTCATTTGAAGTGACCTAAATTAGTGTCCTGATTCCAGCAGTTATTCAAACCTTTACAGATATGAGTCTCAGGAAGAGAGGGGAGGACTCTGCGGAACTATGGTTAGCACTTTGGGGCATAGTAAATTCTCTTAGGTGCAGACACAGGCTGGCTTTGCTCTAAGTAAGAAAGTGCTGCATCGCATACCACTGATCACAGCAAAAGCTAAATATTTGGTTCATCAGCTGCTTGGAGCTAACCAAGAAAAATATGGTTTCACAGAAATCCAAGTTGCTTTTTGT
Organism: Apteryx rowi; assembly: GCF_003343035.1. NCBI lineage: Eukaryota > Metazoa > Chordata > Aves > Apterygiformes > Apterygidae > Apteryx > Apteryx rowi. The sequence continues at coordinate 10,098,159 of NW_020450529.1, forward strand.
TTTGAGTTTAATAATATGTTGAAGAAGAACATCTGGAGTTTCCTGTTAAAAATGTAAATGAGTTTCCTAAATAGTCTGATGTTTACTACAGTTAATCTGCATGATATGTGAGCTGGTTCTTGTGAGGCTTCTGTGTTGCAAGCTGAACTCTGTTTGTTAGCAGGCTCTGCTCTAGAAAATCCTGTGGAGTGGACTGGGCCCCGTGTTTAAGGTCTGAGCTCAGTGTGCCAGATGTGCTATACGTGGGAAAAGTCTGGTGAAACTGAGGAGACCTGTGCTTTCGGTAGTCCTTCAACGTCTTGTTAGGGTGGAGGGCAGAGAACAGCACAAGATTCTCCTGGAGATTGACAGCCCTTTGGAAACTTGAAGGTGAATAAGGCCTAAGAGTGTTTAAAGCTACACATACATATCTTGTGCTGGGGTTAGTTTTTCATTCATGGGAATAAAAGTGTAAGAGCAAAAGCACTCATTTGCTGGTAAGAGCTATCTCTTTACAGGGGGAGATTGGTGATACACTTGTGCTAGCAAATCCTTGCTAGTGTAGACAGCCACTGCGGTGGCTCCAAAGCACCTCCTTTAAGACCAGAGGTAGAATAGGAATGCCTGGACAGGATGCAGAAGCCCATGCTTCTGAAGTATCACTTTGTGCATCTGTTTCTGGTCACTGAGTTTCTGTGACACACATGGGCATCTGTGGATGTACCCTGATCTGGAGAACCATGTGCCTAGCTCTCACGTAAGGGCTGTTGTGAGACAAGGTGGAAATCCAGCAGGACTCTGTGCCCTCCCAAGCTGGGGTGGGTTTGTGTATTCCCAGAACTGTGCTCTCGTGACTAGTGTGCTGTTTATGTTTCCAGTGGGAAGCTGGCTCCAGCCTGTTTATGTATTTTAGCTACACAATATGTGGCTAAAAACAGATAACCCAGGAAAACAGCATCCTAATCACTAGACTATTTTGCTTGGTCTCTTTTCGGTCCCGTAAATCTCACATTCTTGACAATAGTCCCACTTGAACAGGAAACTTGCTGACTAAGGTTCTCTCCTGGGAGATGGGCAAGAGTTTAACCTCAGGATGGAGCAGGGCCAGGGCATGGACTGTTGACTTCCTAGAGAAGGATACTCACTAGAAGACTCCTATTAACAACACGGGAACTAGCACTCCTTCTCCAGCAGCCCTGTTATGCAGAATCACTGAACAGTTATGGACTTATCTTCAGCAGAGGATGGCAAACTCATAACCTTGGTGGAAGTGCTTGTGTGTGGCCACTCCTGACCCTTACTATGGGTAGTGCCTGGACAGAAGTATTTCACCTTAAATGACATTGTTACCCTTCAGAATGATTTACTTAATGAAGATGCTGTGGATTTGTAGATGTTATAACTGATTGTACTCAGTAAATCAAAGTGTGTAATGCTTAGACTATTTCTTATCCTGAGTAATTGTGCATAACTGAATTTTGGATTATAAACCAGCTTGCAAAATTCTTCTTTTTTTTTTTAAACATATGTCAATAATTCCACTTTGCCATGTCACTGAGTCACTGCTCTGCAACCACACCACATTAACAGGAAGCACAGAAGTTTCAGTTCACCTGATCTGACTGTTCTCAAGACATAGTTGGATATATGTAGGTCACTGCATAAAGCAACAGAGTCTCATAATATATGCTTGATTTTAATTTCTGAATTAAAAAGAACCAGTAATATGGTGGAGTGGTTAACAGTGGTACCTTTGGTGGCATGAAGCTGTGTACATTGAGATGGTCTGAATTTTCTTTTCTCCCTTCTGCATAAGCTGTGATGCCTCCTGTTGCAGCAAGTCCTGTTGCAACTTTTGTTTATGCTTTACTGATTGTCAGCTGAAGCAGGACCACTGGACTAGCATCTGTTGCACTTCCATTGACGCTGGTTTGTTGGGGTTTTTTTGGTTTTATTTTCAAATTAAGCACTGAATCTTCCTGGCATTGCAATAGAAGTTACCACATCAGTGTTCCTGGGGTAAGAGCAGTAATGTCGGCTGCAACTGTATATCGTTGTCTCAGTATACAGCTTGTCAGCTTGTTTCTGAGTGGCTTTCTCTTGGAGCCCCGCTACATCAGTATTTCTGATGGAAGAATAAAATTATTTAAAGCAAAGTTTGTCCCGTAATATAACTTAAGTTTGAGACCATAATGAACTAATAGTTCTTTTCTACTTAGCCTTTTTATGATATGAAATACCAATTTTATGACCCTTATTATACTTATGTAGCATCTTTTACTTTATAGACCCAGAAATTATGTAACAGGACCAAGTGAAGGTCAGAAGCAAAGATGTTCAGGGGAATATCCGATACATAAGCAAAAGTGTTACTGTCAGAGGAAATGTGTTACTGATGGTGTAACAAAAGTGTTACTGTCAAGGGGAATAGGTGAATCGCACATCCTCTGCAAAAAGCCTGAGTCAGCAGCGTCTGTGCTGAGGCCTGACACAGGAGTATCTTCCAAAGTCCCTTGACACTCTTGGGCTAAACAGTTTTAATAACACCATCCTCCTCCTTCCAAAAAATTCTCAGTGTCTTCTACAAGTTTATCATGAAAAAGGCAAAAATATAAAGGTCTCGCAGTCTCTGTGTTGATATCATTTCCCCCACAGCAAATTAATCCCTTATGCCTTCTCTAATGATTGTGCCCAGAAGAAACTTGCCTGCTTACTAGGATGTTTCCATAATGAATGACTGTTATGGAAAAGCTTTCTTTTTGAGATGGATAAAGAAGAATCAATTTCCATTGCTGATGCTTTCATTGCTGGGCAGACCTGACTAAAATAAGGCTCTTGAGCTTGAGCTGAAAGATTTTTTGAAGTCTGCTTTAATCTTTTCAAGCTTGAAAGTCTAGGAAAAATCTTGGCATAGAAGAACTCAGATAAAATGCAAAGAGTTAGCTTACAAATGGGTTGCAGCAAAGTGAAGAGGAAGAGGGTGACCTGAAACTTGGGGATGTCTCCAGACAGATTTTGAGCAGTTTCAAGTTTTAAGCACTGTGTGATCTGTGGTTCATTCATACAGGTATTTAAGTGGAGAGAATTTCACCTTCAGCTAAAAGACACCATAGAAAGATACACAGACTGTTTCTTCCGTGTGCTTTCTCATGACAATGTTTCTAGCCCAGTGTTTGATCCTGAGGATGTTTCTAATAACGCAATATAATCCTAGCTAATTAAAAATGTATCAAAGCTCAAGAAAACTCTGCATGCCAGTGTGCTAGTGATACATAACAGGTGAACATCCAAGTACAGTATTGGTTATTCACCTGCGGCCTCATTCAAAATAAGAAGGAAGTGTCTGTGGTTTTTGAGGCCGATGTGATGCAGAGTTCCAGTCCTCCTCTAAAAATCCTCTGTGTTCAATATGGGTCAAGAAGTCATTGTCGAGAATGTTCAACCACTATGGTTTTTTAATGAATTGGGGAAACTCCATGTAGTTGCACTTTAAACATTTATCAGTGAGGTCAGTGATGGGATAGACGTTTAACTCTTGGGGCATCACGGCGGAGAAAATACAATCTGTGAACAATTTCAGAATTATTTTTTAAAGTAATTAGTTTTTTAAAAAAAGCAGAGGATACTTTAAAGAACGTCAGAGTTCTTTGGTGGTTTTGAATTAAAAAAGAACCATAGCAGGTACATTTTCTTGCAAGAAATTTGTATTTTAAGCACTATCGCTAGCCATTAAAAATAACATTAAACCTACAAAAAAATCATAAAAATAAAAATTGACTTTTGATTTTTTTTGTTTTACTTTTTTTTCCCTGACCTTGGAGAGTTCAACTTTTTTTTTTTTTTTTTGGAAAACACTTTTATAAAGAAAAGCTTGAGTGTATTGTGTATCACAAGACATCACTAGTTCAGGCTCTAAGAAAAGTATCAGCTGCCATACCACTTGCTAGAATACTTGGAAATGTTAACATAACAAAGAATTAGTGAGAAAGGCTGCTTTTCTTTAAGGTGCCTTCTTTAGAGAACATTTTTCACTTAATTCTTTCTACCACCAGTGATTATTTTCAGCCAGGGTCCCCCATTTTAAAATCAAATGTGGCATTTGCAGCTTTTCTCCACCAGGCTGCTGCTTCAGTTCAGAGCAGCCTGTGCAGGGAGTGGGGTCCTAAGTAAGCAAAAGGGTCTGTTTCCCTAAGCTCCACCTTCATTCCTGGCTCAAGCCCTTAGAGGCTCATTGGATTTCCCCCTCGACCAAGAAGAAAGAAATTCTTTCTGAACTGCAACAGAAAAGCCTCTTATTCCTCCTTTCCTCTCTGGACTTGAGTTGAGGACTGGAGTGAGATCCAGTGGTGTGGCTTCATAGCTTTTTAGCCCCATCTTTCTCTAAGATGAAATGCCAAATGCATATCTCTTATCTAGGGTATGATGAGCTGATCAGAAGAGGCAATAGCAGTGACTAGTCACATCCCTGTTAAAAGCAATCTCGTAAAAGAAGTGGCGGACTGTGGGGAGGCATATCTCTATTTCCAAAGTAATTTTCTTGACATATTACAGGGAATAACTGTAACCATAGCTATAACTGTACTGTAACTGAATGGCGCACCCAGAACCAGCAGTCCTTGGCGATGGGTGGTGGTGGCTGGAAAGAGGCAGAGTGCACTGATGAGCAGGGAAACCATGCATACTGCTAAAACTAGCGGTTGGCAAGATTTTGAATGTTCATTTTTGAGCTGGGCCATATTCACAGCAAGCCAGAAAGATGGAAGGTAGGTTGTTAAAACTCAGAATTACAAACTCCAAGATTAAAGAATGCAAAGGCTTTAAGAATGTCATGAAAAGGGAATTTGTAAAATACGAAATAATGTACAAAGAGCATTTCAGTGTCTGGAAAAATAAAGATAAATACTAGAAGCTGGGAGGCAAACTAAACAAATGAGACAAAACCTTTTAGAAAGCCTCAGAAGGGCATCACAGCACAGCCAAAAGGCAGTATGACAGAGAGAGATGGCTAACAATATAAATGGGAGAGAGACTCACGACATCTATAAATACAGGTATGTTCCTCTCTACGGTTTGCAGTGCTAGAGAAAACAGACAGAAAAGATCCTGTAATCACTGTATAATAAAAGAGGTAAAAGGAAAGATTCATCATGTAATTCTTCAGCCTTCTGCCTGACCTTATTCAAATGCCTCTCAGGAAGTGCAGGAACCCTGGAACCGGATCAGCTCCTCCTATGGGCTGAGCAGATGCAAAGATCACAGCACTGGATTACGCAGGCCACAAACCCTTTCCACAGGATCTGAACCGGAGAGAAGAGGTCAGGCAAAATGGGATTTATGCTGGGCACAAGCAAGTGACCAAATTGAATGAGGAGGGATCCAGAGTGGCTGGAGGACACCGGCGCTGGACCAGGGAGAGGTGCTGCCACCCTTGGAAGAAGACTGAGTGTCCAGCCACAGCTTTTGCTGTGGGATGGGGACCTGCGCACTGCTGGATCAGCTGGTGGAGAAGTGAGAGAAATGGATATTGGTTGTGGACTGTGTTTAACACCTGGGGAGGAGTTCATGGAAGCGCTTTTCAGGGGAGGCCAAACCTTCAAAACAGCCCCTCCATCTAGATTTCTCCAAGTTTGGTCTTCAGTGTCTGTCTTTTGGCTAAGTATGTCTCAGCCTCCCATCTTCTCATTAACCTACTCCCCCATGGGCCTATTAGCCTGACAAATGAAAATTTCGTGGGAAGGAGTTTATAGAGTTACTCTTGAATGTCCTTGGGGCACTTTCTGAGCCCAGATGAGGTTGTTGACATCCTGGGCCCAGCCTTGGTCTCCCTTTCCGCTGCCTGCCGCACTCCAGATGCTGTTGGAGGCTGGCAGGCAGCATGCAAACAGGTGGGATACCTCGTGAGAGGCAAGGAAAGGGACATGGTGATGACAGCTCTGCTGCAAGTGGCTCCAGGGCAAGGTCATGCAGTTGTGCAGAGCTGCATTCGTGGGTATGTGAAGGCAACTGAGGCACATGGAGATGACCTCGTCCCATGGATGCATCAGGGGAGATTGAAGTGTAAAAGTCTGGTGCCCACTGGCTTTTAACTGCTTCCTTTTGGTTATAAGGAGAAGAGCTGGGTATTTCAGCTCACAGGAGAGGTCCATGTCCTCTGAGTTTGACAACAGGTAAGAGGCAAGTTCTCCCCTCTTTATTTTGCCCCTCCCCAGGACTTCCCTTCCTTTTCTCCCCAGTTCCTACCTAGAAGTCACCTCCAGAAAGTCCTCCTCCTGCTCTACCTTCCTGCACATAACAAGGCACAAGCTGGTGCTGCAGCTGAGCTGTGCCTGTGCCGAGAGCCCCAGGGATGCCCTGTTCTCACTCAGCTGCAGAGCTGAAACTTTCCTGCACTGTGGCTGTTGGATGACCGTGAGTTTGCATTTGTACCAGCTCTGTGTGCTCATGCATCACCATCTCAGCTGGGCTGCACATTACTCTCTGAAGAGTGCAGTTTCCCTTTCACATCACACACAGTATTTTGGGCTCAGGGTGCAGCTCTTCTACTGCAAAGCCTTTACATTAGCAACACAGGATCAGAAACGTGGAAATTACCAGGATAAGTGAGTGCATGAACACAGTTCTGGTCATTAGACTTGGTAACAGCTTGGAATATGGGTCATTTTTTGGAAAATGGGAATTTGGAGACAAGGAGGGTGTTAAATGCGGTCCTGCTTAGTTTCTGATCTCTCAAAGAGAACTGCACGGTGATGGGCAGATGGCCAGTGACTTCAGTGGACCACTGTGTGGGAAGGGTATCTGCAGAATAGGAATTGTAGGTTGTTAGTTCTTTAGGTCTGGTGCAGTCTTTGACCATTCATGTACATCAGTCAGCACCAGTGGGGCACCAGTCTTATACCACAGATAACAAACAGAAATAAATGTAAATTATAAAATCTGCCTTCAAATTGCTGATCCAATTAGCATGCTACAATCAAGACTGAAGGCACAGAACCATAAACTTCACAATTATTTTCATGTAAAAAGGATTCAGAATTCCTACCCCAGTAAAAGCCCCTGCTTTGTCCCTGTGTTAAAATTTGGTTTGTTTTATAAGAAACTAAAGATTACAATGGCCTTGAAGTTGTATTTGTGGGTTTTGTAGTGGTTAGGTAGTTCTCAGAAGAGGATACTGGAAAGTAAGAGACTTGCTGATGTCATTTTTAATTCACCACCAGCACCCAAAAAAAAAAGCTGAGAGGGATGATGATGGGCCTATATAAGGTGCACCTCACCTCCTGCAGAGCACACCGAGAATCACAGCAAAGGTAAGGCTTGCAGTCTACGTGCCTCTCTCGCTTTGCCTTGCCCATGCTCTCTGATGCTAACACTGCTCTCTCTCATCAGCGCTGAACGCCGTAGCTGCAGCCCACTGGTGCTGACTACTTTGGGTCGTGATCCATGGCCTCCCTGCAGACCTGGACCAAGTGCTTCACAGGATGGATCTTCTGCTGCTGCTGTTGCTGTCTCCCTCTTCTTCTCACCAGCCCTCTGCCTCCAAAAGGGGTAGGAGTGGCTATTACTGCCCATCATGCCTGCAGACTCAGGAAGATCAACTTCCAGCAGCCCTACATCAGGAATCGCACCTACACCTTGGCTAAAATGGTACAGTAACCCACCTTTCCTTCATGGCAGAACTTGAGAACCTCCTCTCCTCTTATGGCCCAGGCTTCTTGTCCGCAGCATTTCTTTCTCTTCCTCACACCCTTCTCCAGCAGAGCGCATATTTGTGGTGAGGCAGAACTCTACACACAGGGAGCTGGTCTGCTGCCTGCTAGTTGTGTAGCCAGGGAAGCTGCTGCCTCACCTCCTCTCCATCCCAGAGGGAAAGGCAACATCCTGGCAGAACACAGCCCTTTCTCTTGAGCCAACAGCTGTGAAACATGAGCTTAAATTTCTCTTTTCCCCCAGTCCATTCAGAGCTAGGTTTGGCTGTGACTACAGTCATGGCCGGAAATGTCCTTAGACATTTTGCAGTGATCTACTTCATTAGGTTTCTTGGCCTGCTCTTGCCCATGTGTGCCTCACACTGATGTGCAACCATTGAGTGCCGCAGCACCTCCAGCAGCACTGTGGGCCATGATGAAGCTGGCCATCACAGACATCTGATTTAGTCATCATAACCACTATGACATCTGACATTTATGAGAGGGACATGAATTCAGACTTCTGCTTATTTATTTTCCAGTGATGCTGACCCTGAGTCTCGCACAATTAGAGGGTGAAACAGTCATATTGCCCAAGTTTATCCACCTGTAACAGACTGTCTTTCTACGGTCTCCATTCATCTGTTTCATCTGGACTATTTCTGATGAACACCTTAGGGTTTATTACTAATTTTAGTTAAGGTTCCCATCCCCATATGACCTTTTCTTTCTTCCTCTTAGGCCAGGGTCTCAGACCAGGACACAGACAACAGGCTCATTGGACAGCAACTCTATGTCAACATCAAGGTAAGTTTTGCACCCAAGAGGCTTTCTGCATCCCTCCGCAGTACTCGCTGATCTCTTATAATGATTTAACATGACCTCATACTTGCATATGTAGGAAAACAACCGCTGCTACATGATGAAGAGAGTTGTGGAGATTATCGTGAAGGATGTCCTCCTGTCTGAGGCCAAGGATCAGTATCCCTACACAGAGGAGGTAGCACAGTTCCTGGCATCCATGACCTCAGAGCTGAGCAGATGTGTAAGTAGTGTCGGGTTTCCCTACCCCTGGGTTCACTGAGATTCTCAGTGCTGCTCCTGAATCTCAGAATGTTGCAAAAGTGGCAAAAGGCAGTGAGTGATGTGAAAGGAAACCTCAGATCAAAGACATCTGACTGGAGCTTAATAGAAAGGTGTGAAAAGGGAAAAAAACCACATATTGTTGAATATAGCTGCCAATAATACCTCTGGATGTTTTCTTTTTCTTTTTTTTAGAAATTCTCAGGACACAGAGAGCATGTTGAAAAGAATTTGGAAGAAATGAAAAGCAAAATGAAACAGGTACATTTTTTCAACACTTAAAAATGGCAGTTCCAAGCCCCAGTCGCTCAGTTGAGTTAAGACTGACCTAATTATGAAATGAACTTCAGGAGTCTATTTAAGAGGTGAGGCCTGTAGTGGCATTAAAGAGGGGATTAGTGATATTTCCACTTCCAGTCCACTGCTCCTGTTAACTTTCCACAAAGGTTAGAGTAATTTAAAATTGGCCTTGAGAAATCAGGCTGCAGGTAAATATAAATACTACATTGGATTTGGATGAGTTAGTTCATACATTATGGTATAATGAGTTTAATATAACTACTTGTGAGAATAAGGAGAGCAAGTTCTAGATTCAGTTACTGGGACAAGCCTAGATGCATATTTAAGTCTTCTGAGTAATAATGACATGTAAAAATCTGTGTTCTGCTCTTTTCCAGTTGGGAGCGAATGGAAAGAATAAAGCCATTGGAGAACTGGATTTACTGTTTGACTACATAGAAAATGCATGTACTGACATCCCAAAGAAGGGAGGGAGCAAGAAGAAAAACTGAAAGAATTGCGAATCAGGCCAGAAGATGGGGCTTGAAGAAACTCTTACTATGAAACAAATTGATTAACTATTATGGAAAAAAACCCACACCCCTAGATGCTGTATATTTTTACCAGTACCAAAAATAGCAAGCCAAGTGGGCACAGACAGGATGCATATTGGTGCCTTCTTTGAAGAAGAAAGCTCCAGAACAGCGTTTGCAGCTTCATTTCAACTAAGCACATTAGTTATTTTCAAAGGCACATTTCTGTCCTGCTAATCCCTGTTGGAATGAGGCAACTGTTTCTGTATTTTGTAGGCTGAGACTTGACAGCTGTGAATCAGCTTTGTTCAAGGTAGGCAGTGATACATAGCCGGGATGTTTTGAGCCTTTAACTTGGAAACCTCCCTTGCATATATTGCCCCCTTCTGACCTTTACCTGAAAAGTAGATATTTCAGACTCATTTTAAAATTAGTCTTGTCATTCATATTTAATGGTAACTTATTTTAAGGTAATAATTATTCAGTGCTTTTATTTATACAGATTAGCTGAAAAATAGTCAAGGAAATGTATTTATGAAACTGCACTTGAGTCTTTTAAATGAACTATGAAATTAAAACTGCTGTATAATATTTATATGCAGGTGGATTGTTTTGTAAATGCTTATTCTTTAATTTATTATAATAAATATTTTGGTCCTCAAATATTGCTGTGTTATAGAGCTTTTCTCTTTTACTCAAATGCTAGGGAGATGACATATGTTGTGCCTGTGGGGCTGCTGGGCCAGTGGCTGTATGCTTGTATCCAGGAAGGATGCAAGCTCAGTCTGGTGAAATGCTTCTTCGTCATAAGGCTGAAAATTCAGCTTATCACCAGCCAGGACTTAGCAGGGAGAGTGTGGGCCAGCCTGTCTTATAGCATGTGGTGGGAGAAAAAGCATCACTGCCATGTTACAGAGGAACCTGGGTCAGCTTCTTACTAAAGGACTGTTTGGATCAATTCACCTTGTATTGGCAGGAAGCAGAGGAACTGGATCAAATGAAACACTGCTCATTGAAGCAGCAGGAAAGAGCCAAAGTGAAGGAACCCCACCTATTCTGAAAGTTTCCACTAGAGGACATTTGGATGTGTCGGTTGAGGTTGCTGGTTGTATCTCTTCCCTGTATCAAAAAGACTTAATCAGGGGACCTGAAGCTGCCTTACAGTGTTTGTGTAGCTCCATATGTTGCAAAGCTGAATTACACCCTGCTCTTTGGTAGCACATTGTGGAAGAGCCATTAGTGTTTGTGAAGTCAGTGCAAGCTTATCCCAACCTATGGAAACAGAAATGAAGGCTGAAACCAGTCCTACATCTTCTGGGGCAGCAGGGTCTCCCGGAGGATGTGGATGTATTCAGACACAGCTTGCATTTGTATTTAAAATGACAGAAATGACTGTATGCAATGGCCCTAATGCAATTTATCATGTGAGAAGTAGTCACATTAAACTTTACTAATTCTTCACTTAGCTAGACAGGAAACAGTTACTGCTTTATCATCTCAAAAACCTTAATTCAGGCCTCTTCTGAAACTCAGTTGGGTATGCTGGGCTCAGTGAGTCACTGTGTCCCCTGTGGAACTACTCTAGACCAATGAGTGAGACTTAAGAGGGGTTGGAGAAGGTGACAGTCACTGTTTCCCAGCCTCACTGGAGGATGTCCTGCTCTAATGAAAAGGTCATTTTGAACTCTTGCCAGTAGCGCACTGCAGTTGTCCAGCTTTGATGAGGTAAAATTGACAGTGACTGTGCTTGCCTGCTATCCCCAATTCGCTGCCATCTTATCTGAGTTGAGCACCAGGCACTGTACCTGGAGTCACTGGTCTGGTTCATTCATTCTGCCTCAGTATCCCCTTAGACAAGATCCTGTCTTGACTAGACACTGGTGAAAAGTCCAACACTGTCTCCCCTGGGTCAGGTGAGCTGGAAACAGGCAAGTAGTAGCTGCTAACTGAATAGGCAGAGTGCTGAGTCTCACTGCCGCATAGACACACCAAGCAGTGTCAGGGGTTTGAGAGCACTTCAGAAGAGAAGTGCTTGGTGCCTGCTCTTGATACAATCTCCTAGACAGAAACAAGTAAAGCCACTGGAGAGCAGTTTCATCCATCATCATCAGGATCTGCAAGTCAGTCAGCAAAGTCCCCTGGACAAAGACAGCAGCTATATCTAAGAAAACCAGATGAAGCCATTGCCAGGACAGGAGCACTGACAGAGGAGTTGCTGTGGTACAGCCAGCTCCATAAGTGGCTGAATCAAGGTTAAAGAGGTCAAAGACATCCAAATAATGAAAAAAACAGAGAAAAGATGTAGTAGTGGGTTGTCAGCAAGTGGTGATTGCTTGAGTAAAGCCTTACCATTTCCTCCTTCAGGGCAACAGGTAGTCTGTCCTTTTCTAAAATAAAAAAAAACAAAAACCTGAGTCTCCTCAAATAAAGGATGCAGCTGAGGCAACAGTGCAGGTGTGGGGGGTGAAGTTCTGCAAATACAGCACCTCAGGGAAACCACTGACTGAAAGAAGCCCATCAGAAGATGAGACACTTTCTCCCTCAAAACTGTGCTTTGCCACCACCTTGGCAGAGTAAGCTTTTAGTCCTATTGACTTTATTGGCAAACAGCTGCTAATTCGAAATAGCCTGGGCATAACTGACAACTCAGAAAATGAACTGAGATGTTGAAGAGGCTATGATGGTGGAAAAGAGGACTTTGTCTGGTTTGATTCTTGCACAACCACAGCTAAAAATTTCAGAAATTAGATTTGGCATGAAATTTCTACCTCTACTTGTCTTACCTCTTGCTTCTTTTGTTACAGATCATCCATAAACCGGGATGATCTGTGTGAAAAATGTTTGCTAGAAGGGTATCTAGAAGACACCTGATGATTAGATACTGCAATCTCCTACTGGTCCAGTAGAGATATGGTAGAGAGATGGGCAGAACAAGAGACTTTCAGAGATGTCTCAAGAAATTCTAGTACTATTGGTCTTCCAAGGTAAATTATAAAACTAAATCCTTCACCTCTGATGATAGAAAAAAAGAGCTTCCATATGCTTGAGAGTGATAAGCCTTATGAATTGAGCCAAGAGATATCTGGGAGAAATGGTGGTGGGAAATCATTATTGCCTTGGTAGATTCACCATTTCCTTTCAAACAGAAGTGAAAGACAGCCCCAAACCAATTAGTATCAACATGTCTCACATCAGCTGTTGAAGTGAGGTGGCAGTAAAACAGGATTAAACTGCCCCATGTTGGTCCTGGACCAGAGTGATTTTGAGATACAAGCATCCACCTATACCCAGTTTGAACAAGGTCTATGGTGAACTGAGACTATAACACTTTCTTGTGGGAACTCATGTACTAAACCGAGATATGATCCATCTGGCTGACAGATGTCTCTTACATGTCAAACTAGACACAATCAGCATGGCTGGCTTTGCTCTGCACTCTTTCATATTTTATCTCACAACATATGAATTACGTGTCTGTTAACAGCTGAGGCAGAAGTGGCCCAACAGTGACAGCCAGCCAGGCTTTGACAATGCATTACAGTGTTAGGGGTTTAACCTTTTACTATATCATATGGGATATTTATTTTATTTCTTGTGGAATAAGCGATGATACTGTCAGGAACACTTGGCTGACATCCTATATCTTATCACTTAAACTTCCAATAGCTGACAGCAAAAGGAGGGAGGTTAAACACCCACTGGGAAATTCATCTCACTTGACCTTTGACAGCTACAGGGGAAATGCCTATCCCAGAGCTACTCACTCCAGGCTCCCTTTATAGTCAATGGAGGGCAATAGGAATTACCCACATGTGATTCATCGGGCCTATGTTAGAAGTTTATAAAGATTGTGTCTTTGGACAGAATGGGATGACTGTGCCCTAAAAGTACCTATTTTCTTCCTTGGCTGAAAACGGAGATCAGACTATGAATGTATCACACTTGCTGTTCCTCATTGATACCACCTCTTCACAAACTGATAATAGCATATTTCCTTCTTCTACTTCTTTTAGGACCCTTCCACTTTGTCCTTTCTGAGCTGTTCTACCCAGAACTGCTGAATCAATCTCTCAAGCTTACCATGCTGGGGCTAAACACAAATGAAAGCCCTTTTGTCCACCAAAGGGTAAGAAACAGTCACCTATTTATCAACTTGTCCAACCTTGAAAACAACCGGGTGGAAGACATTAACATGGAAACCGCATGAGCTGGAGCCCTGGAAATGCCACACAACAAATTTTGCAGAATTTACTTTACAGATTTTCTTGCAAGGAACATGTGGTTTGTGAGTGTGTGAAGGGTTGCGGGTGGTGGCTGGTTCTGAACAGACAAAGGAAGTAGAAGTCAGAGATTTCCCTTGCAACCAAGGGAAATGTCTGGGACAAACAGCTACTGATCAAAAGAAAATAAAGATGTACTTTCAATCAGGCAAGCTCGATTTCAATTCAGTGAATAGTTACTGCGCAAAATAAGGAAACCATGCTGAAATGTTTCGTTTTGACATTTTCTAAATAAAATATTTCAGCTTTACTTTTCAAAATAGTGTTTTTGTTTAGAATTTTACCTACATTTTCTTTCAAAGGATGAAAAAAGTTTTGAAAGCAAAATGAGCTGTTTCATTTTGAGTTGGACAAGTGCTTTGGGCTGACCCCAAATGAATTTTTTTGGTTTAATTTTTCTGTTGGGTCACCAAACTGAAACTCCGTTATTCACACGATTCTGATTTCCATTGCCCTATTTTCCTTTCTTCACCCCCTCTCCCCCCAAGTCATGGACTAATAGTTGTAATTCCCAGGGGTCCTTGACCTAGCTGGGAGTGCACCTGCTCTACATCCTTACTTGAGGACACCTCCATCCTAGAGGCTGGAAGACCTCTCCCAGAGCAAAAATTGCCAGAGCTGCCTCCTTCATTTGCTTTTTGTTGGCTTTCCCTCTCCTTCACTCACATTAGGTGACTAGAACAGACACTCTTTTCTACATAGATAATTCTAAAACATTTAAACTAACTCTGAAACTTCATACTGTGAAGACAGGGGAATCCAAAGCTTGAAGAGAAATTTCCACATCCTGCTGAGTAAGTATTGGTGACAGTTTAAGAAACGTCTCTTAAATGTATAATGAAGAGTGTTCCTCAGTTATGAGATTTACATATTCAGCATCTGAATATATATTTTCAAGTGACCTAGAATAGAGGGTGCTGATATTTCTAATTTACTGCTGGAAATATTTTCTGGAGAATGTAAAGAGCTGAAAGTATCTTGGTGGTCAACCAGCAGCATGCGATTATGTCAGCCTATGCTTTAAAGCACAAACAGTTAGCTAAATCCTGCTTTGAAGATGGTGTGAATTGCAGTGAACAACCGTATGTGCCTGACAACCCTTTCAGTCACAGCCATGGTCAGTAGCCAATGGATATATGTAGAACTGGTGTAATATGGAGCAGAATTAGGCTGCTAATGTGAAGCAGGATTAGTAGAGACATTAAAGTCAATCTCAGGCTTGTGAATGATGCTGCCAGGTGGGAGATTATGACCATGGAAAAAAGGAAAACCTACAGCACAGTCTGGTGGGACCCACGATGTTCTTGACAGGCAGCTATTCAATGACATGCTACAGAAGCCAGCATTTTCAGGCTGGAAAATAATGTAACCTCTGGAAGGGTCCAGACCAGGATTCTATGTCATTTAAGAAGCTTTATTTGGGTGAGAGGCGAATGGCCAAAGGCAAACTATGGTGAGGCTGATGGCATTTCTGAGGCCACACAGAGTTCTTAACTCATGCATATCCATTTGTAACACCTTCTGGGTTAACATGCAGCTTCAGACCTTATCAGATGAGCTGTACCAATTTCACCACTAGCAAAAGTGTTAAACTACTATGTAAGTGAGAAAAGTTCTTCTGAAGTCTAGGAAATCTCTCTCAGCTTAGCCTTTGAGTTCCAAATCCCTGGCCAAATTTTCAGATATCGATTGCTGTCCTTTCATCTGGAATACACTGATGAATGATTTAGAAAGGATGGTATTTTTAGCCCTTTCCTCTTCTAAGCAGAAGATGAAAAAGTTCTCTTGAGAAGAACTGTCCACTTGTCTTCAGCAAATTAACTCATGACACCTAAATATAAACATTTTTTGATTATGAAGGATTAAGGCAGAGCATTAAATATTTACAAGATCAGGCCATATTTCTTCTTTAAGATTGAATAAGGAGAAGCGGCAAATCTTTCAAACTAAAAACATTTTCTATTTTACTCACAACGACATGAAATGAAATATTTTGAAGACACGGAGTGAAAAATGTGTCTTTGACTAACTGACTTGAAACTGTGGTATGGTTGTGTCTACAAGAACCAGTAAAGCTCTTCAATGGAAATTGTAGCCCTAGTTTCATATAACTGAGTGCAAAACAATATTGTTTTCCAAAAACTGCCAAATTCCACTGTCATTGGTCCAATACTTTTCCAAAAGAGGGGAGCTTCCAACTCCTATGGTACAGTTATGGAGTGGTGATGATGTTCATTAGGCTGTGAAAGGTCAATCACATATCCATGATAAAGTCTAAAAGCTACACAGTCTTGAAGATTGACTTTCTGATTTGTCTTTTGCATTAGGTCTTGGTTTGTAAGAGCTCCCCAATGAATTAGCTCATCATGTACCTGCTTCTGCTCCCACAGAAGATAAAAAGAAAACTCCTATTGACTTCAAAGTGTGTAACATCAGAGTTGTAATTTGTGTATTAAGTTAATTATGCTATAAAGAAAAGATGAAAGATTTCAATACAGATGTTAAAATGGAAGTGAACAATCAGAGTGCTCTGATGGAAGGCATGATCCAGAAACTCCAATGAACTGACACTTATTTGGGAGTCAGAGGTTCCAAGATTAAGATTATACATTGTCTGCCATTGCAAAGACCTTTCTTTATATTTTCATTTTGGACTAAAACTATCCAGGCTTTGTCTTGGGGTTAATACTTCTTACCAAACATATATCTAAAATTTCTAGTTTGACCAGCTCCTGCAGTTCTCCTTTATAATGTGACTCTTGCCATTCTTGATATAGGAGAAGAAAATTCTGGTTCTCTCCCCTTTGTTCATATCTTAGCACAAAAAATTGGGTACCTGAGATTTTAGGTAGATAATCCCAGGGTTAGGGATTGTCAACTCTGATGTTCCTTTTTACACTGATAATGTTCCTTTTTACACTGATAACAAAAATGGAGAATACTGCCTTTGTTGAGCACAGCATTTGGCAAACAATATGATGAATTTGTAGACATTTAACTTTTTAACATTGACTTCTCGTTTAACTTGATATGTGAGGTGAGGGCTCCAAACGGGGAGCTGTTCACAGCTGCGGTGTCACAATTTCATTTTGAATCTGTCTGTGATTCGGTGGTTATATGACAAGGACTTCTGGGCAACAGCGGGGAATACAAAGCAAATCAGTGATCAAGACCCCGATCCTGCAAACTGGCAAAATACCAAAGCTTTGCTGACTTTGATGATCACCTTGCAGTATGAGTCATCTCTCCAGCTTAGGTGTCAGAAAACGAACCAGCTCCATCTGAGGTGGTCCCCCCAGCTCTCCGCAGAGCCTGTGGTGGAGGCAGACATCTCCAGCTCCTCCTGCTGTGAGGATCTTGGGCAGATCAGGCCAAGTGCCCTCCGAGGGGGCCTGTTCCCCTCCACCAGCTACGGAGGGAGCCCACGGTGATGAGCGCAGACTTGGACATCCAGCTTCCAGGTGTCTGAGTCGGGCATTACAAACCCCTTCCCTGGATTTCTGTGAGCAATGCTGCTCACGGGTCAAGCTACTGGCATGAGAAAGAACAAGAAATGAAAAGCTTTCCCTGCTGCTATTTAACTTTGGAAACATTTTGGTAGTACGAACGTAAATTTACATTTTGTTTTTCATTTCCTAACTGTTTTCCGTTGCTACTTTTAACACTACTTCTACTACTAACACTGCTCATGCTGATAACTCAGCAGCACTGGAAATGAATACTTATAATAGAGTGTGTTTTGTGTGAGAAGAATGTGTGAGGTTTCTCTGAAAATAGGAAGAAGAGAGCAACTCATCTTTTCTGCATTTCTGCAAAGTAAAACAGAGAATTTCTTAGAGTTGCTCTCTGAAGTTCTGGCCAAGAGGGTTGGGTTTATGCTGTAACCTCATTATCAGAACCGAGATATGAGGAAGGTTGCAGATTGATAAATTATCTCCTGTTCTTTGCAGTGTGGTTACAGGAGAGTATGATAAATAAAATGTTTGTTTTCAGAAAAGTGACAAATTAGTAAGAATAAACCTCAGTTGGTTCAGGGGTCTGGCTAACATTTCAGACCTGTGATGCTTTTCAAAGCTCTCCTGAAAGTTTTGAAACAGGTTGGTTGAAAAGCAAGGCAACAAATCTCGTGATTTTTATAGACCTGCTAGGCTGAGTGAAGAGAAATGTACTGGCAGTGTATTCCTTCCCAAGAAAAGGAACTCTCCTGTGGAAAAATTTGCTTCTAAATAATCTAATTTAAGCATGGAAATGATTCTACAACCCCATAAGAGCTTGTCTGGTGTCTGTTATTGGGCCAAAATGTTTGCAATGAACCTGATAAAAGGTTCTTCCCCGTATG
Source organism: Apteryx rowi (assembly GCF_003343035.1). Taxonomy (NCBI): domain Eukaryota; kingdom Metazoa; phylum Chordata; class Aves; order Apterygiformes; family Apterygidae; genus Apteryx; species Apteryx rowi. Next base: position 10,116,334 of record NW_020450529.1, read on the forward strand.
GGTACCAATACAATGAAAGATTTTATTAGCTAGATTGAAAGTCTCTAAAATCAAGGCTGTTGTTATAACATTTGATTTTCCCAGCCAGGGCAGAGAGGTATAGATGTAACCTCTTTCTGCTGATGTATCAGGTACAAATAATCACAAGAATGATGAGAAAGTATTTTTCCTCTTTTCTTTTCTTTTCTTTTCTTTTCTTTTTTCTTCTTTTCTTTGGAGAGAATGATTGTTCTGAAACAGTGGTTAAGGCTGGCAACATTTTTCAGTTGGAATCTTCTTTTTTATCCCCAGGTAGAAAATGAAATTTGTGATGAAAATAACATTTTTACTGATTTTCTACAGAAGTGTTGATTTTCTCCTGGAAGCTCAAAAAATGAAAGGCCCAGTACTGGTATTCAAAAATAATTAAAAAAAAAATCAACTTTCATTGGTTGTTCACTGGAAACTATGGAGTTATATGTAAAAAAAATGAAATGTTGATATTTTCATAAGTAAAACCACAACAATTTTCTAATTAGTTTCAATTCATTCCTACAAGCATGTTTAAACTTTTGTCACAGGTACAAAATTACTTGGGTTCATGGGAGTTTCTAAAGCCAGGTGTCTATAATTTTGCACATAAGGATTCCCTAATAACTTTACTACATCTATAAATGTTAAGAGATGGAATATGGAATATTTCTGATTTATTTAAGAAGCTCTTAAGTAGGTTTTTGTAAAACACCTCTTCTGTAACTTAAAATATTGTGCATGGTTTTACATTTTAGGCTACAAACTAAGTAAAGAGTAAAGCCTAAAAATAGGCTAAAGACTAAAACTCTCTGAAGTTGGATAAAATCAGTATTTTTCCTATGTTTCTAAAATAGCTTATAAATGTAGAAAATGTGAAGTTCATTGTACTGTATCTCCTGGGTCTCTAGATCTAATCACTATCATCATTAATATCTACTGAATTAAACTTAATTATATTAATTGCAATAAGCAATGCTATCTTTTAGGTAGTAACATAAAGTTTCCTGGTTGTCCTAATTGGAAAAAGCCCTCAAGATTTCCTTAAACTTAAGTGAAAATCTCAATGCATATTTTGACATTTGTGATGCATTCTTTCTCTCTAAGCGCTACTCATATTGTATGATATTTTATTTTTCTTTAACTTTTAGAAGTCTCTACAATATGATCTCTTTTTTATAAATACTGACAACAAAAAGCCCAGATTTTACTCTATGCTTAGATATTTCTATAGTGCTCATTTATGTGGCCTGTGCCAGTAGAATTTTACATGCTTTGCAAAATGAACCTCTGATGAGTAAATCATTATTCAATCCCTATATCTTCTCTGTCAAAAAGTGCCAGATAAGATCATACCTGCTAATTAAACAAAGTAAATATTCCACAAAAAATTATCCTACTAATGAAATGCTCCTGCTAATGAGATTCATTGAAAGCAGCACTTAACAAAGAAGGCAGACATGCAGTGAGAAGTGGAGAAGTCAGGAGTCATTAAAGAGCTCTTGAATGAGAGCTGGAAAGACAGCAGCATAGCAGTAATTTCTGACTTAAGACCACAGACTTTTTGGGGCCTGAGGACTGCCTCCAAGGGCACCATGGAGTGCAACTGGGGAAAGCATGGCTATTACCAACAGGTTTAAACTCACCAGAAGGAGGTGAAAAATGGAATGGAAAATGGAAAAATGCTCTAGAAAAACTGTCTGGTTGCCTATTGCGCTGTTGCTTTCCCTGTCTCCATTTTCTGGTGCTACTTTTGGAGGATCAAGCATGAGATGTTTGTAAGGCTGGAGGACATTTCATAGCCACGAGCACTCAGCCTGATGGTTACTAATTTCTGCTCACGCAGTACAAAGACGGTCTAGTCCTCAGTTCCTGGCCGTACAGTGGCCGTGAATCCAACAGGAGCCAGAGTTTTGGCACAGATCTCACCTGAGGGGAAAGGTCTCCCAAGAGATGGGTTGGCAAATGTTTTCCATTACACTGTAAGTAAGTTTTGGTTAGAGTTCAAAAGGGCAGACTAAAACTGGCTCAAATTTCATTAAACAAAACACCTTCAGCTCCAGACCGAATGGATGTCTTTAGTTCTTTGCTGAAACTATATAAATACACTGCAAGGAAACATTTCCTTTTTTTTTTTTTTAATGAAAGACTAGCTTTGCTAAATAGATATCACCTATAATGATTTTCTGTAATGTAGTTTGTTCTGCTGTCTGCTATTAACATGGCCGTGCTGGCTGAAAGAGTCTATTCCAGTATTTTTCACTAGTGCCTGGTTAGGTTACTTAAATCGCTGTGTAAATTAACATGGCAGTTGCTGAATATTTTCTGAAAATTCAATCATTTCATTATTATTATAAATTACATTTCAAATTTTTTTTCTCACAAAACTTTACATTAGTAATGACAAAGCTGTGTCTGAGTGAAGTCTGCCCTATTTATATCTTAAATATCGTTCTCCACCACAAAGAAACCTTTCCAGAATGGAGGCTGTCAGTCCAGCAGGTTCACAGTCTTCCAGGCCAGCTCCCAGCTGACATTACTCACGGAGCCATCCGGGCATCCTTCGTTGGCATTGCCAAGCTGCTCAGGGATATACGGAGATAAAAGAATGGAGGGGAGAAAGCCTTTAAAAATTCAGTTTTAAATGTGTGAAAAACAGAGTGAGCAGGGTAAAAAAAAATCAGGGGAGAGAGAAAACTGTGAAAAATGGGGCACAGAGGTGGCAGGAGAGAGAAGTTTTTTGGTATGAAAGTGGTATCATGCAAACTGACCCACTTCTACCAGTCTATCAGCTGTGGGCATTCTCCTCCCCCAGAACTGTACCTGGGTTTCCATGCAGTTTGGTTTTTTCCTTTTATAATTTCAGCACAAACTTTCTATAAAGTTGTAATGAAATTACAAGAAAAAGCAGGTCACAGACTCTTGAATGTCCCTCTATTTCGTAAGAGAAAATAAAGAGTTTGGAATAGCTGTCTGCCTATGTGGGGAAGTTGAGTTAGCTGTTGTTGCAGAGTATATCTGTAAACACTGCAATAATACCTCTGTACAGGGATTTCCTAGTGTGAGTTTGGTAGCAGCAGACTGTAACATTTTCTGAAGAGTTGAAGGACTGAATCACTGTAGTTCAGTGTGATGACTTAACTGGTTGATGGAAATGATGTGAATATGCTTGAACACATTTTCGTATTCAATAAACACTTCTCTCAAATAGAGATCTAGTCATCAGACTACAAGAATGTGACCAGTATACATATATATATATATATATATATATACACACACACACTATATCTATATCTGTAGTCCACACACACACACACACACACACACACACTTTACTGGTCTATATATAGACTTTATATATATATATATATATATATATATATATATAGGTTTTATGTCAAATTCAAATTCTTGTCTAGCCATCAAATGATTGGGGATTTTTAATTACACAACTGGAGATATATGAAAGGCATCTTGAGATTTTCAGGGAGTGCTGAGCATTCTTTCAATGCAGCTAATTGTTGACTATAAAATTTACTACTGCTTTGAAAACTTAAACTCTTGTCTATTGTCTATGCACATAAGGAAAGTTTTAGTTTTGCTACCTCAGTGATCCCAAACTGGACTCTGAATACTCTGTAATTTGTCCTTGAAAAGACTGAGCATACTGAGATCTTCTTGTCAGATGGCTGAAATAAAACTAGTCTTACAGGCAATTGTTGGCAATCTGTTACCAAACTGAAACACAGACAAAACCAGACCGGTAGAATAGGGACACCAGCCACTTGAACAAGCCCATGTTGTTCCCTGAAGATGAGAGAAGATTACCAGGATGTTTTACAGCAATTCACATTTGAGGACTATTCATAAGATGTTACTCATAATGTGCAAAGAGATGCAAATCCCCAGAGGAAATGTAATTGGGTTTGGGGTTTTTTTTTTGGTTTGGTTTGGTTTCTTTGCCTAGGTGTGAGTCTGATTGCTGCTCTACTTAATGCCTTAGAATTTTTGTGAAGTTTGTTTAAGGCACAGAGTGAAAAAAATCTGCTTGTGGTGGGTATACACAGGGTGAGAAGCACCTGGGCAGGCACCTTGCAGCACGGGTGCCCCATGGGAACAAGTGCAGTGATTACATGGTTAGGGATGAGAAAGGCACCAAACTGATACCCTATCCTGGGCATCAAATGTTTATCTGCAGACTTTCTTATACTATCTCAATTTTAAATATGTAGGGTTTTTTTCCAAACCAGAGCTGCATATGTACAATATTTAAGCAGGAGCTGCTAGTACCATCTGCTCATGCTATTCAGCTGTTTCCATGCCTTTTATGAATATTGAAGCTGGTGGCAGTGAATCATTGATGCCCAGGGTTTGCATGGATAATTTAGGCACCCATGTCTGAAAGCTTGGCTTGTAATTGTTCAGTAATTGTGAAAAATCTATAGCAGCTCCAAAGGCTCCTGTTATTTCAGACACTAACAGAAGGCTACAAAAAGCAGTGTTTAAACACTGGTGGGCATTTTGTGCTTACCTATGTGCCTACGTTCACTACAGCTGTGTTAAGGTGATTGCAGAATTAGGTTTGGATGCTAGGATCTCTCAACTCCAAACTTTCCTCTGTAACAGTTGCTCAGTTTTTGTCATACAGTAGGATGGGTATTATCTCCCACAGCTTTTGGAAAATCCAGCTGGACTCCATCATTACTCATCCAATCACATTTCTGAGCCCTAGGACTGCAGCTCTTCATGTAGACCTATTGTTTTTTAGAAGACTTAAGTGTATTAAACAGGAAAAGGGAACAAAAGAAATAGTAAATAATAATCTTAAGAGATACCACGAGATAATATTAGCAGCAGCTAAGCAAATGTCAGTAATGTTTATAGGAAGCACATGACTAATTTAGTTCTAGTTATGCTAATAGGAAATAAAATAATCAGAAAATGTGAAAGGTCTCAGAAGGGAGAAGCGAGTCAAGACTTTTTATGGATGGAGATCAGAAAGCCAGTTAAGTTGGAAAACAACCAGTAGGTATGTTTGTTACCTTATACAGATTAATGTTGCTTTCTGGTAGAAGTAGTTGTATCTATTCATTTTACATAAATCAAGATAATATTAGCAGTATCTACTTAACTCATGTAGATCAAGACAACTCCATCTTAATGATAAGGTGATGAAAGAAAGATTATTCTCCAAGCTGGTGGTCTCTTGCGCTGGGCCTGCATTCATGGGAGCTTCCCAGTTGTAGATTACTCACAGACTTCTTTGAAACCTACTCCCTAGCCCAGGTGGGCAAGGTTTTCTTCTCTAGTAAGTTAGCTACTTTGTTAGTGCTCTTTGAAGCAAAATTTTAGTTCTAAATTTATTTCTTATTATTTTCTCACGGTCCTTTTCTTTTTCTTTTGTTCTTATCATCATGATTTTACACATTTTGTATTACTGTAACACATGAAGTTCCCATGTATTATCAGTTCCCGAACTTAAAGTCCTGTAGTTCCCGCTTAGGTTTGGAAGTCAACATGCTTCATTGTGTGTTTTGCTGTTGTCCACAGTCTGGCTCTGGGTATGCCAATTCTAGCATTCACACAAAGTTTTGCAGCTCTTTTCTGTCTATGTCGCCAAATGGGCGGGTGACCTTGAATTTGTTTCTTCCACTGCTTCATATAACTTTAAACACCACGTAATCCCAGCTCGTTGGTATTCAATATTATTTGTTATTTATACCATAATTATGCCTGTGTGCCAAAGTGGGCAGGCAAATCCAGTGTACAAAGCACTAAATGAGACCCCAAAGAAAAAAGCATCTTTGCTCTGAACGGGTAACAAACTGAGAAGCTTATAGTATAAGGTGGTTCTCTGAGTAGTAATTAAGTTACCATTTCAAAATAGTTGAAAGTGTAACTGATTTTGCAAGATCTGATATCAAACGGTGCCCACGATCCTTCTATGACAGGAAAACCTTAGGAAGCCTTATTTCCTTTTTTTTTTTTTTTTTTTTAGATATGGCAACCACCCTTCTGCACCACCTAACTGAAATATTAGCTATATTCACTAAGATGTTTGCTGATTCACACGTGGAGATCTCCAGAACCCAATGTAATGGCATTACTGCTATAGTCCTCTAAGCACGGTGATAGGAGCTCACAGAACAGACAAAATGAAACTTGTGGGCTAAAGGGTTTTCCAGCAACATCGGAAGTTTCAGAGATGTCGAAAATTATTGATTTTCTTGTGAAAAGCCATTACATCTGGGCTATGTGTCCCATTTATTTTAGTGGAAAACTGTTGATCAGGGGAGTACCGCATCTTGGGGAACCTGAGGCAGTTTTGCATTTTGACTCTGTTCTGGCTATTGCCTGAGATCCCCTTCTAGGAACAAACTAGGAGTAAGCAGCTAATCTGCTGTCTGCCCACCTTGTATAGTGAGGTTTGGTACAACTCATCTAATAAGTGTGACAGTGTTTAGAGTGTTTAGGCGCAGACCATAGTTTAAATGAGCACTAAGATGCACACAGTTCTTCATCCTCTCCAGATCATTATTTCCAAATGCTTAAGCTTTCCTTCCCGGCCCTTAGCAATTCTTTTCGGTCCTGGACCCTGTGAGCACTTCAGTGCTGGAGAAGCTTCTGGGATGTGTGGATGGTCCTGTGGTAAAATATATTTTCCAGAGCTATTATGGGTGGGATGCTCAGGATGCGAGTCCAGCTGGGTCCAGGGGCTGCATGCACGTTTGCCTGTGCAAACGGCTAGCTGGATCAAGGCAGAGATGAGTTTATTACCCAGCTCTTCTCACTTTTCTTCCTCCCAGAGCTGGTTCAGGTCCCTGGGGGGCACTAGCTGATGCCTGCTCCTGGGGCAGCCTGCCAGTGCCATGGTGGTTGCACAGCTGGGCAATGGCCTGCAGGTCTGCCACTGCCACTGGCAACTCCACATCTCCTTGAGGGGTCTCAGCTATAGTTTAAACCATTTCCCTGGTCTGCCTAAGCCCTTCTGTGTTGCTTTTGAGACACTAAAGGAATAAAAAGCTCTTTCCTATGTGAACATTTAAAGAATCTACTTTTACTTTCAATAAAAATGGAAGTATTGCTGTGCCTTATGAAAAGCTACTTTCTGCCTGCTCTCGCATGCAACTCAGCCAGTCCTGGTGGTCTTGACAGCTAACTTATACCCTTCCCTGGCTTAACAGCTTCTTATCACTGGTGTTACTTCAGGATTTCCAAGTCTATCCTTGGAGTAGTGTTTGCTGCATATATGCAGTTGTACCTGAAATTGTTTATCCCATTCTTCCAATTTCACTTCAGACTGCCCTAAAGACCTCAGCATTTGTCTGGATCAAAAGCAGACCAGAGACACAGACTGACTAACTCCATCTGAGCATCCCTGTAGAAAAGTGACCTTCTGACTCCACAGCTTTAATTTTGCCACCTCTGTTTTGGGCACACTGGGATCTTCCATGTCCCTTCTCAGTGAACCTTGGCTCTCGGTATGCTCTGGGTGCATCGTGATACCCAGGCACGTCCCAGTGCTTGACCAGAGCCCTCCCCTTCATGCTTTAACAACCTGCTGCTTCTACAGGGGACAAATTGTGCTTTGACAAAAGACTAACTAAAGAGACCAAAATAGGCAGCAAACTCCTTTGCTACTCACTGCTGTGCCCCTGAAACAAAACACTTATCTTCTCAAAGACCGGACAGTGAAGTTTTAATTGCAGTTTAGTCCAACTTTTTTTATAGATAACTGACCTTTTAATGCTTCTTAGGGCAAATTAGCAAAGTTTTTTTTTTTTTTTTAATCTCTGGGCCATTACCTTTAAGAAAAGTGCTGCTATAAAGTTTTGCGGAAAAATCAAAAAAGATTTCACGTTTGGTGAATTTTATGACAAAAGCAAACTAACCAGCTTAACTACTTTTTCTTCATTGACCACCACTTAAAAGAAAGAAGACTTCTCACATGAGAGGGAAGTTCTTCTTTCCGGGAAACCTTGACCCTACTGCCAGTAAATATGGAGCTATCGTTTAGAAAACGTCACAGATGACTGTGGTCAAATTTGTTGAAAGTGGAGCAAGATGTATAAAAAAGCACAGCAACAATACTGATCAGCCAGCACATAAGCAAGAGGTTATCTACGTGAGCATCTCAGCGCAGAAGCTACTTTGAGGGTTAACAAAATTAGGTTAACCTCTGTCATCTAACCAGTCTTGCTGTATCACATATGCTGTTGTGACTGTAACAGAGGCACGAAGATTTGGGAGCGAAGATGAAAGTATATTCTATTTTCAGATCTGGGCGTTTTTTTGTTCTGCTTTGTCTTTTCATTGTGGAAGGGAAAAGGTCACCTACAGGAAAGCATACCTGCCGAAAAGGACTCCTCTTCCAAGTGACAGAGAACCTGTATATCAAGGCAACTAGTTTAAAATCATCTGTTCCCGTAAGTTGATCCCACTAGCTGAAAAGTTAATTTTGTTTGTAGATGCTTCTTTGGCAGCTTCATTATTGAGTACATGGAAACCTTAACAGCTGAACGATTGCTACAGGTCTGAGAGATAGGGTAATGCTGCTATTCCATTCTTAACAATGGGAAAATGAAGATGTATAGAGCAGCGAGATGAGTTTGCCAAGGTCATGGAAGAAGTTTGCAGCTAGGCTGGGAATGGAACACAGATTTGATGAGTCCTCATTATACATATGAATAAGATTATTATCATCATTACTACCACTATTATTATATCCAGCAACCCTAGCTATGAATCACTACTGCACAGAGCTAAGTTTTGTGCAAACCACAATAAAAATCCCTTCCTTTTCAAAGATTAATTAATACTAGTGCATTGTATTTTACAGAAGGATGTCATCAAGAACACAAGACTGCTAAAAAAGACAACAAAAATGCTGTTTATGGTAAGAGTTATACTACTAGTTTTCCATTTTCTTACTTTGTTTCTCCTTTGGTCTGTAGAGATATGAATGTGTGATCAAAGGGAATGACAGTTGACACAAAAGTCAGCTGTGTTGAATTGTGAAGGACATTATATTTATGATGGCCATGTACTTAATCAACTCCTCTGCTTAGAGGACAAGCGTTACCTTTACCCTTCAGAAAGGGATTTTCCTATGGGCCATTAGGAGAGAGGTGAGCATGGTACGGGGAGAAAGAGGTGGGTGTGGAAAGCCTGGCTGGTGGCATTTGTCTCTAGGAGATAGCAGTGGCGCTCTCTGGGCGAGCTGGGTGAGGGCGTTTGCCGTGTTGAGGAGGAGCGTGCTCATTGCTCATTGTGTAGCACTTGCTGCTCCCATGTGAACTTGGCTGTGTGCAGTCTTCGCCAGCAATGCTTTCTGGGGACTAACCAATTTACATGAGGGCCAGGGCCACAGTCGCCATCCTAGCAGCTGAGACACACTCTGCTGAGGGCGTGCAGTGCTGCAGATGGCCCAGTGATGCCACAGAGCATCCGGGATGCCCAAAGAGCTGCTGTGGGTTTCGTCCTCTGCCGGAGCCCTGGGAGAGAGAGATTAGAGTCCTCCAGTGCAATTCAGCTTGGGATGAGAGACCGAACTTGGGTGACTACAAGTGTGTGAGGTACTTTAGCTTCCTTTATACAGAGATCTAGTCAATAGCATTGATGGAGTCAGTTTGCCCTTAAATAGAGACCTATAGGCCTGTCAGCTAAATCTGCCTTTGGGCTCCGCTGGATCTCATTGATCGCCATGGGAATATTGGCTCCTAGGATGCCTGTGGGCACCTACATGTGGACTTTCCCATTCAGATGCCTTAATCCGTAGCTGAATTCCACTGCTGTGGGAATTTCACACCTGATCCTTGGTTCAATTGCCTAAATATAGGCGTATAATCATTTGAAATACCTTTGGGTATCCAAAACATCACACAGGCTAGGAAGGTATGACACAGGGCATAGAGGGTGACCAGTCTCTTCTGGAGCACCAGCTGTGGGACGGGTGGGATACCCGTCAGCATCTCGAATGGTATGGGACATTGATGTGGAGGAACTGGACTCAGGTCTCCTGTTTCCCTGCCCTCAACCTGTTCTCTGTTACCTGCACAATTACACTTACAATTTGTCCAAGATGATCTGACTTAATTCCCCTATTCATCTTCCTTCTATGCTTTGGGTATTAAATAGATTTGTTGCTGTTACTTCCGTTTATGGTTAGTCTTGCCTGTATTCCTTTCCCTGCCAGCACAGCATCCTCCTGCCTTTCCTTCAGAAACCAAGTGTTATACTCAGTTGTTTAAAAAAACAAAGGAAGCAAACTAATAGGATACTAAAATTTATGAAAGTGTTTTCATAGTTTGGACATTTTCTAAACACTTGTATTTTTACAAGGCTGAAATTTTAGGCCAAACTTGGCTTCCGAGTTTTTCATTAGGCAACTTTTCCCCTGCTTTGTTTTCAGACAAACTGCAGTGTTCGAGATCAGCTCTTGTCATTCTATGCGAAAAATGTTTTCACTCATCTTGGAGTAGGAAGTGAACAGTTGTACGTTATTAGTGCCTTCCATGCCCTGCAAGAGAACCTGAGCACCTGTGTGAGTATATTCCTGAGAGCTAAAAGAACTTTGTCTATCTGAAAGGTGAGAAAAGGGCTAGGTCATACTCTTTCAGCAGGCAGAGGGAGAAATTCAGAGTGACAGTGTGCTCCACCCTGCAAAGGATGGAGCTTCCCGAGGACTTCCCTGCTGAGCCAGGGAAGATCTCACCACTCATTTCCTCCTGGAGTGAGTCTGTGGGGGGAGTGTGCAAGGCTGTGGAGGTGCCCTGGAGATAACCCAACTGTTGCTCCTGGTGGTAGAGCCTGGTTCTGCCCTTGAGCACCAAGCTGCAAAGAGGCAGGGTAAACATAGGGAGAAATGTGGCTCCTAGTATTTCCACAGTGTAATACTTGTTATACTTTCCTTCTTCAACAGCATACCCACTGGATATGTGTAATCTTAACTCACATGTCATCTCTGTTCCACCATACTGAATTTTGAAAGAGCTGATGAAGGTCAGCTATGTCCAAAGTAGGAGCAGGTTGTCAGGTAGTGATACTGCACACTGGCAACCAGTTCCCAGAGTGGATCCAAGTGTCCTAGGGAAGAGGCACTTTTACCAATATCCATCACCATCCCACCTCTAACTGAGACCAGGACAGCAGACAAAGCACATTTTTGCCCAGGCAAATATGCATATAGACTACAGGGTAATGCTAACACAACACTGTCACTTACAGGTCATTTCTTCCCAGCCTTGCCACACACACTTGAGTTAGCAGAACCCCCTACCAATGCCAGGTCTTGCCACCTGGCTGTTATTTCTAAGGTTATGCACATGACAACAGGGTGTGCCTTAAAACTTCATGTCCTATGGTTATTTTTTTTCTCCCTGAGATCCTCTAGTCTCACAGGTTGCAGCGTCACAAAAAGTGAACTGTGATTTAGGGTGAATATAACCATGAATGTCCAGGCAAATGTCTATGGTAATTTTAAAGAATGAAAGTGAGATGGGAAGTCAAGGAAATGTTATTAAAGTAAAACTTCGTCTAATCTGAACTGCGTGGTAGCATGTAAGAAAAGGACATTAGGTCTACATGCACGCAAATACTCGCAATTCAGAAATAAGCAGCTTCAGAGATCTTGCAGTGTTACAGCTCAGCACACTTTTGAAACATTTGTATAATATAAAAAGATTCAAATTTCAATGGGAGAAAACCCCACTAGCTTTCAGATTCTACATTTAAAGGCATGCTCAGTAGTTGCAACTTACAGACATTATATTGTATTCAACACGCTGTTGTAATTTTCTGTGTTTTTGTCAAAATTCCAGGTATTGTATGCTACAATATGCTTTAAATTTAAAGAGATTCCATTCTTGTCTGAGAAAGCAATTATGCCATATACAAGTGCTAGTACATATTGAAGACTTCAGGCTATTAACTGTGACAGAATTAAGAATATCAGCTATTTTGTAGTACTACTATTGTCTGGGGTTTGCTACATAACTTACTAACACATTCACTTCTGTGATGTTTGGAGGCAAAATGCTGTGGCGTTTTCAAAGCTCCTGTATTCTTTTTCACAATTAATGCCAGTTTTTTACCCAATACAAATCTAAATATCTTACAATTTAAATTTCTGTATCCTCTATATTGAAAAAATATTGGTAGGAGAGAAAAGACTTCTTCTTATAGTAGAAAAACAATAGCTCTTTGATAAATTTTCTAGACTATTTTTCTCATTTCTGGAAACTGTAACATTTCTTAAATCATTTGTACTAATTTAAAAACAGCAGTATAAAACCATATGAAAGGTTAATAGAAACTGTGAACAGATTGAAAATAATGCATCCTTTGCTAATACAAAGCTTGGGATTGCTCCATTGCATTATTCCTCAATAAATTAGCAAACTCATTTTTCCATTTACATAAGCTCTTTAGTTTTTATTATCTAATTGAAATGTAAGATGCATATCAGAAGGGATCTCCACCATGGCAACATACACAAGGAATTTATCATCTTTCAAGGACGAAGTTCTTTAGACAATTGAAGGAAACACTAATACCTTTATATACATTTTTTTTTTCATGAACTCTAATTCAGTCAGCAACAGAGGAATGCATGCTATTTAAAAATTTTAACAAACAAGTTCCAAGGTCTTTGTATAATCTCATCACTATGGTTCTTACCCTGCCGGTTCCTAGTTTTGTCCAAACAAGAGATCATTGATATTTTCAAAAGAATAAGTGATTTAGGAGCCTGAGTTGTGTTTTCGAAAAACACATAGGTACTAAAAACTCTAAATCCCTTTCCTGCAATGAAATGAGTCTTTGTCGTTTATAGTATGACTGCACAGTAAAGTGAACGTACATTCTGCTTCAGACACTGGGAGCACCCACCTGCAGCAGCCCTCGCCTCAGCAAAAGCCTGTTTATGTGCCTAGGAGCCCTACCATGTCACCACCGTGCCAGTAACAGTGTGAAGTTGCTTCTGAGGATGGACTTAGGCTCCTGCATCAGTAGGAGGTTATGAAAGTTTTTTTATTGCATTTGAGTGGTGTGCAGGAAGCTGATAGATCCATTGCAAGATTTTTAATTGCTGCTCTATCGTTTAAGACAGAGCCCATAGGCCTTTAGCAGAGATTGTAGCTTAGCTGTAAATGAGCAAGCTTGCTTGCTTGCTCATTTGTTTACTTGCTCTTTACGCAGGAAGAGCAGTTTGCAATGTGTATTAACTCTGGAGACAGCACTGTCATTTAAGGTTAGTTCTGCTGCTAAATTATTTCTGTGGAAACCTGCCTCATACAAGCTGACCTTAAAGAAAGCCCCAAGTCAGGACAAACTGTCCCAGATAAACGATTTTGAAAGGTTTGAAAATTAAAGATGCTTTTATTTCTATTTTCATTTTGCAAGGTGACTTTAGTGAGTGCAAAAGGTAGAAGTGACAAGACAGAACAGATATTTGTGCTCTTTTTCAGAACCTCTGTGTGGGGTACAAGCAGGGACTAACACCATCCATTTCAGTGGAGTCACCTCTTTTCGTAGGAGTTCAGGATCTTTGCTTCTGTTTTCAAAAAGTGCCCTTTGGCTGCAAATCCAAAACGCTGGATTTTTTTCCTTCTTCCCTGAAAGAACAACTCATTTCCTCGGTGAGCCGGGAGAATGGGGGAGCAGCAAAGCCGTAGCGAAGACGCGCCTCGGGAAGCCGAGGGGGCGTGCAGCCGGGAGGCCCGCAGTGCTGACCCCACTCCGCACGGGCCGCGGGCCCCGGCGGGCTGCGGGGCGGCTGCGGGGTGGCGGCATTCCCTGGCGAGGCGCTCCCCTGCCCGGCACCGCTTTGCTCCCCGCTCCTCCGCTCCCCTGCTCCCGGGCTTGTTTTCTATGGCGGGGGATTTGTTATTTTAGGGGGGACCCTGGAGGGGCTCCCAGGCCGGGTCACTGCTGCAGGGAGGTGCAGGTGCCCCGGAGGGGGTTCCCGATTCTCACAGGAATCAAGAGGCTCTTGAACATCCCTTTGAACATCAGACCAGTGCTCTGAAATAGCGTGTCCAAACTCAGCTTTTCGCCCTTCTGAGCAAGTTTGCTTTTCGGCTGAAATCCACAGGTACCGCCTAGCCGACCGGCCCCTTTAAGTTTTAACTGACACATGCTTGTTTAGCCTAGCTTCCCCTGAAGATCTCAGGCTGGAGCAGGTTTTCCCGTGCCTAAGGCACTCCTGGCAGCACGCCGGCGCTGGGGGCCTGTGCACCACGGCACAGCACCCAGTGCCGCCCGGCTGCCCGCGCCACCTGCGCTGCTGTAGCAACACTGAGAGCCGTGTCCCGGCTGGCTGGTTTAAAACCGGCGTGTCCCTGCACCCGCCGCCATCGGACTGTAAAGGCAGTGCAAAGCTGCCCTGGTTTCCCATCACTGCTGCCAGCGCTGCAACCTGCTGCAGGCTGCTGAGGGTCCCCGCAGCAACCGCAGCAGTGCTGCGGGCAAGTGCCCCCTCCCGAATTGCAGCCTTCAGTTTCTGCAAGATGAACTGAATCAAATAGCTCTTCTCTTTCCTGCTTGAAAACCAATTTCCAACCAAAATCTTGCAGTGATAATACAGTCCTGCAACTCTGATACTGTAACAGGGCTAGAAGGAAACCAGAAATGGATCCCTGCAAAAAGGACATTGCTGAGGTATTTGGATGGGATGATGGGGAGTTGGGTATGGTCCTGCAGGCACAACTCTGAGTGATCTTAATGAAAAATTTAACTTGATAAAAGGGTGTAGGATTAACCAAACAGAGTGGAAGGATGGGCAGGAAAACAGGGGGAAGCATTAACTCTGTAAACAGGTTGTAAGCCCTTTTAAAGTGTCTTTGGAAAAATGCAAAATGCTCTCTGTACTTTGCAAAGATCTTTTGCCCTTAGGTTTGCTTCTTCTGAAGATTCAAAGTTAAATGGCCTTGAATCTTGCAGCAAGTCTGCGCTGTACAAAAAGTGTAACTGGAGTTGATACAAGGATCCTTGAGATAAGTAGAAAGCATCTAATAAGAAAAGTTACCGGTACCAGTTTTATAGTTTTCTGTGGTGTGAACTCATCTTTCCCATAAGTACACAGGTAAGATAACACATCTGTTGTAGCAGGGGATGCTGAAACGATGGTGACTGCACACATCTTACCAGTAGTCCTAATCATGTCACACTATAGGTTCAACTCTTCCCTATCACCATGTCTTTTCACCAGCATCTTTGCTGCATCAAGCTCTTTTGGTTTCTTCTTATGCCTTCAGCTTCCATGTGCTCCATCCACAAGGTTAACCTCTGCTGTCAAAAAAATAAAGAGAACATTTCATAAGGTAAGAGCAGGAGGTGTTGGCTCCCAGCTGCACTCTTCAGGAGCTGTAGGTGGCTTCTTTTCTAACATCTTTGTCTTCTTGACAGCTTGGAGAGAAGGGAATCTACAAAGCCATCCATGAGCTGGATATTCTCCTTCCCTGGATTCAGGCCTACATACAAACTGTTATATGAAGAACAAGGAATTGACAGATAAGAAGCCGCTTTTGTACTAAGAATGGATCCTTACCCAAAAGACCTGAAAATGAACTGAGAGCCGGATGGATGTACGATTGGCCTGGAGGTAATTCCAACACACTGAAGGAGGACCTCTGTACCACGACTGCATGAAGAGAGGGATTTTCAAGAGCTTTCAGAGTTGGTCTGGTGTATCAGCTACGTCTGTTGTGCAGTGAAAGAGCGACCTCCAGAGCAGCTACGAGCACGATGCACTTAGTGTCCTGCCTGCCTCCTCGCTGCCTCACAGGCAGCCCCTCCACACGTCACACTAGTGTAACTTGAAATCTGCTACCCCGCAGGTCAGACACAATGTCCCGGGTGCTGTGGGCACGTTCTAGCCATGCCTTGTGCCACCCCCGGACCATCGCAACACAGATCTACTCTGATCTGCAAGGTGTTCTCAGGTCTACTATTTACACACCGTGGAGACACTGATTCTATCAAATGCAGGTTCAAACCAACGTGGAACACTTTTAAAAATCCCTCCCCCCTGTACTATATCTTTTGTCTTTGCTATAGATATATAACAGTATACACAAACCATTCTATATATAAATAAGAAAATTAAGTATATGCTGCTTATCATTATTATTAATTTAAGGTAATAATTGATATCTAATAAAAATGCTCTGTTTAATGACAAAAGTTTGGTCTATTCCTTATGCATGACTTTCAGATGTCATATGATCTACCAGAGATCGTGCAATACAGAAAACGCAGTAAGTGGATAGAGCAATTGACCGGGATTGTGAATTGGTTTCAGTGAGATTTATGAGAAATTATTACTCAAATGATGTAATGGTTTGCAAAAGGTTTTTCATATAATACAGAATTAAGATGGAGTCCTAGTTTTCGCACATATTTTAAAACTTGCCAGAAGAAACTAGGTAGGTAATGAAAAAATATTTCTAATTCATTCATTTGAACTTCCACGGGGTGAAATTCTGCAGAATTTCTGATCTCATAGTTACTGGTATGTCTGGTGTATTGAACACATCAGTGTGCTGACACGGAGGAAGCCTGAGCCAGTTCTGCCTCCACGTTGTGGCCTTCTGCAGTCCAGGGCTGGTGGTGTTGGATCTCTGACAGGTGATTTTATGGCTCCAGGGTGTGACTCCATGTGCTCTCTGAAGGCAGCGCTCAGCACACCTTTACTGGTATTCCCTCAGAGATCACTCAGGGACTCAGCTGGGTTCCCATACAGGCGATGGATGGAGCGAGGGGAGATGAACTGGCTACTCGACTCCTGAAGTCTCTATGGGGCCAGAACTGCTGCCAGTAGGTTGTTAATCTTCTTCCAGTTGAACTGTAAATGGCTGGTGAGGGATGAGGAGAGCATCATCTCAGCTTTAAGCTTGTGAACCGCTGCGCAGCACCCTGGAGAGGAGGAAGCAGGAGACAGGCAGTGAATCCAGCTTGTGACCTGCATCTGGGAGGCTCAGAGCTACCTGCTAGCCCTTGCTAGAGCAGGGTCCAGGCCACAGGTCCTGCAGCACCATCAGGCTCCACAGCTGCACCTCAGCCCTCCCTGGTGATCAAACCATGTACACCTTGTCCTTTCTGGTGACTCAGAGACCTGGAGCATTGCTGGCTCTCTTCCACCTCCTTCAACAGCTTGGCAACACACAGCAGCAGCAGGATTTTCCAATTATAGACACTGACCACAAGTGACAAAAGCCAAAGAAAGGCAATATTAATTTGCAATTTGCAAGTTAGTCATGAATACCCTTTACTTATTAAAAAAAGATAAAAAATGGATGCCATCATTTCAGGAGCCTGCCAAGGCATTCAACAAATCTCAGCAACAGCAGCATCTGACGACAATACATTATTTTTAATCATTGGGGCTTATTATAACAAATGATCTCAAACAGATGCAAGTGTTGATCTTAGATGAGAACAAATGCAATCTCTTTATATTTAAGTCTAATACAAAGAACCATGGAAGGAAGACACAAGCCTTTCAACATGAGCAATGGACTGCCATAGCACTGGCTTGTTAGCCTGGCGTTCTAGCAATTAACATGAAGCAATTGTATTTATTACATGCTAAAATGCACAATATTTTTCTGGTAAAGTACAGTGGTGAATGCTCTTGGGAAATAGCACTGACTGAACGAGGTGCTGAGACAGAAGTAATGGTGCATTTCACTTGCTTGATGTACTCCAGAGTTCAGCTATCACTGCCGTGATATGGGTACACACTTTTGCAGGTGCCTCCTGATGTCCCTGTGTTGACTTTAGTCATCACATTTTAAGCATCCCAGTTCAGAGGAGCTGACTAGACACACCTGTTAACACATTAAAAACACGGAAGCTGGTTTAGTCTCACAGTTATGTAACTGACCATTTTCTTCCTTTACCATAATTTCATCTGATTACATATATCCCAAAGGCTTGGTGGGAAGGAGGGATAACATGAAGAACCCCAAAAGGAGGAAAAAATCCTACAGTATCTGCTGCGGACAACTCTCAGGTAAATTCCATTTCTCTTTAGTATTCCAAAGATGGAAAATCAGGTATACAGACTCAAAAAAATACGAGATAAGAATAAGACAATGTTCTTTCTCACAAAATGAGTCAGACAGTGACTGAAAACCTCCCTATGCAGAGTCTGTATTTTTTGATCTATATCAACATTTTCATACCGTCTTTGTTCTCCAGCTTCCACAGCTGTAGAAGGTGAAGGACAGTTTGGGAATAGATTGCCCAGGTGACAATGTTAGGAGTAAAAGAGGAGAGTGAGAAGATTGAGAAGATTTTGTGAAATTAATTCAGATTACTTATACTTTACTGACTTTCCTTTTTTTTGCTGTTTTGGAACACTCCTCTCCTTTTGCAGTAAGACGACATGTAGGAGGTTAATGAGGCAGAAATGCAGAAAACCTAACTCTCTCTTTTAGATTTCATTAAGTTTTGTTGCCAAAATGTCATGTTCAGGGAAAAGGAGCAGGCAAGGTGGGGACAGGGCTCAGCAGGCTGCTGCTGAGCATCTTTAACTTGAGGCTGCAGAGAAAGATGAGGGCAGACACAGGACTTCTGCACCCGAAGGAGCAGTATCCATCCCAGGCCACGCACAGCTAGAGAAGGAGCCTGAAAGTTTTTCCAAGGCACCAGTGCTCGTTTCAAGATGATCTGGGCAGTGGAAGAACCAGAAAAATAAGCAGCTCTGGTTTGCCTGATCCCACAGAGTGGGAAAGTCCCACCATCCTTGTGGAGCCTAACGAGAGTCAATAGTCAGTACTGGTCTGCAAGGTTGCAGCTTTTGCATCCAGTTAATATCTAGCTAACACAAGGGTTGCAACTTACACAGTGTCTTTTCAATTAAAAAGAAAATGGTTAATTAGAGGGACAATGGCAAAGGTGGCACATTTAACACCATGACTTTTCAAGGACATAATTTTAATTTAAAATAGTGGCCTTTTTCATGGATTTGTCCACAAAGCTCATCTGTTGGTTCGTGGGATATAGGTTTGCTTTTCATTTTAATGCTTTTTTTCCAAACTGTGGTATATGGAATAGAAAACTGTCTGTGGGCACAGCCATCTCAGCCTTCATCCGTCATCACCATCCCATCCTTGCTGCTGACAGAGGGCACTTGGGCAGCAATGTGGGGAGCAGTAACCAGGATTTGGGGTCTCAGCACAGAGGCCCCCATGGCCATAGCAGCAAGGGCAATTGCTGCTCCTTGGAGTAGAAGAGAGCAAGTAACACCTGCAAACAGAAAAAAACTTTTTATTTTTAATTTGGAGAATCCATGGGCAATATTTTCACTTGATTCAGATTTCTGAAGATTTTCTTGTGGAAATTTTGTTGTGCTATCACATACACTCAGTGGACTTCTGTTTTTGTTATTTGTTTCCCTTCATGGATGTTTGGAGTTGAAAAACTCCAGAAGACCTCTGCAATGGGTGGGTGCAGCTTTTCCACATTTTCTTCTGAAATAAGGAGTGAAGATGGATATGAGCTCCATGCTCAGCTCTGGTGTCGAAAAGAAGTTTCTGGAACAAAATAGCAACAGCTCTTTAAAATGCTGAAGTGGCTAAAAATAACGAGCACATCAGCTTGTTTTTTGACAGGATGTAGACATAGATAGGTGACACACAAAGAAACAGACAGAGGTATTTCGAAAAGAGCCTAAATGAATTAGATACCTAATTTCTACAGGTTCCAGTTGGACTTAGGTGCTTCACCTAATTATGTATCAACCCACAAGTATCACCTTCTCCCTTAGGGATTTGTGCGGTGCCTCTCAGCGGTGTGGGGAAGGAAGG
Source organism: Apteryx rowi (assembly GCF_003343035.1). Lineage (NCBI taxonomy): Eukaryota > Metazoa > Chordata > Aves > Apterygiformes > Apterygidae > Apteryx > Apteryx rowi. The sequence continues at coordinate 10,136,157 of NW_020450529.1, forward strand.
CAAACACGGCTGTTGCACTGAGTCAGCATTGGTGAGCTCTGTTGTCCTGTCAAGGAGCCAGTCAGACCTTCCAGAGCTGAGGATTTTGATATCAGCTTGCAGCAGGACTCAGTCCCCTTGCCTCCGTCTGTCTGATGCGTAAATCTGGTTGTCCCGCTGCATGAGAGCTCAGGGCATGGGGGTTCTTGCCCTCATCTTCTGTACGGATTGAGACACATCGCAGACTCTCCGTTGCCCTGTCTATAAAATGAAAGCAGTAATGCCCCTGGGCATGGTGCACGCCTTCACGCAGTAACACAAATCAGTATTTCCAAAGCAATTAAACACTCTTGAATGACAGGCAAAATATGGGGCCTGCAAATAAAAAACTTTAATAGAGAAGTGTTCCAATAAATGACAGATGCCTGATACAGGCCACTCAGCAACATATTCTGTGTGGTATCTTCATTAAAACATAGCAAAATAATAATTATTAAATAAACTTAACTGACAGTTTAAAGTAATGAGTACAGACAAAAGCTCATTGCCTTTCAAAATCAGATGAGTAAAGAAAAGCCTTTTAATTTTTCAGATGGAACTCTAGGTGTCACTCTTATAAAACAAGACTGAGGTTGGTCCCAGCTTACTTCTGGTTCTTCAGTTAATGGAGAAAGTGTTAGATTGTGTTTCACAAGTAGTTTTTTTGAATGTAAAACTGAGATAGCTATACTGTTGCATCAGAAATTTTTTTTTTTTATCCAGCTGCCCCAAACTTACTTAGAAGTGAAATTTTAAATGCAGGAAATGAAAGATGGGCATACAACCAAAGACTGGAGTTATATATCAGACATGAACTCAGATCCTGAATTTGCTGCAGAATTCCTGTGTGATCTGAGGCAAGTCACTTTACTAAGGCACTGCTCTCATTTGGAAAATGGAAAAAGCAGCTATCGTTTGCATAAGTTAATGTATCTTTGCTTTGGGTACCAAAATCCTCAGAAGGAAATTAATGCCTAAGTGTGGTGTTGATCAGTGTCAATACTGTTAAGCATGGCTTGTCTTATCACATTTTTTCACTGCCTTTTTGGAATAGTGACTCTTATGACAGGGAAAAAAGGGTATTTTGTGACTCTGTTACTGCAAAAGTAAGAATGAAGAACATGTGGCTGTGTGTTAAAATTATCACTAGCTCATAACTTCTTGAAAAACACTGACCTAGTGGAAAGTGGCAGCTGTACATATAGCACTGGTGCTATGTAAATAATACAGCAACAATCAGCAAAGGCAACAGAATTTCCATCAAAGATAAGAGCAAGTACAAAATTTCTCTATTTTACCTTGCTTTTTTCTTCTCTGCAATGCAAACTCCTCAGGTCAAAGACTATCTCTTAATAAGTAAGCTCTGCTGTAAACAGAGCAGTTCACAGCAAGTTTTTCATAGCTGGAGCTGTGAGCTGGTATCATAATATCGTCCATAAGAGGCATTGTGATAATTTCCTTCAGACAGCATTAGAAGGAAGATAATTCTTCTTGAAACACAGGAATAAGAATGGGATTTGGACACTGATCTAACTTATGTTAGATTTGGCCATTTGGTCACCATTTCTTCATGCTACAACAGATACTAGCTTCCAGAGACTTTAATAGAGACCTCATCACTGCAAAGACGTGTGACCAAAGATGAAATGCATATATTTTGGTCTAATGATTAATAAGATGCTCCCCAAAACAGCCCACTATAGCCACTGAGCCCAGGTACTGCACACGTCATCTTTCCCCTCAACAGGGACGATGCATCAATGGGAGAGTGCTGCAGGGAGGCAGGATGTCTGTTCAGGAAGTGCTGTTACTGGAAATGAAAAGTGACACTACCACTTGCAGGATAGTGCTGTGGTCACTTTGCAGCGAGTGGTACGTGTCCCTTTTCCCCATCTCTAGCCAAGCTCTTTTTACTGAAAGTAAAGACTGCTATTGTGGTACCTGCTAGTGAAAACTGACAGTAGCTACAGAGCTGTAGGAGACACACTCTGCATTAGCACATGCAGAAAACATTCTTGCCTTACATCCAGTTTTCATTTTAAAATCAGTATTCAGTTCAGTATTCCTGTTTTATTGGCTCAAATGGAAAAGAGATTAGGAAATGTAAAAACAGGTGGTAGGAAGGAAAAGGAAGGCAATGGGAATATACTATCGATAAAAGCTGGAGACTGACATGGTACAAAGAAGTTGGCAACATGCGACTGGAGTAGGTTTGAATGCTAATTTGCAAAACTTGATGGATAAAATTTTTTTCAATCCCATGGATGGGAATGCAGCTCTGAAGGCAACAATAACCCTGGAATCACAGGGTAATTCAGGCTGGAAGGGACCCCCAGGAGCTCTCTCATCCAACCTCCTGCTCAAAGCAGGGTCAGCTACAAGGTCAGACCAGGTTGCCCAGGTCTTTATCCAGCTGGATCTTGAAAACCTCCAAGACTGATCCATAAAAGGCTATCTATGAAAGGCCATCACATCATTTACTGGCAAAATAAAGAATTACAGAGCTGGATGAGCCACAGTGTGAGCAGCGGGACTGTGCAGCCTCAGAGATGCTCTTCTGCTGCCAAACCATGCACATGATACCCAGAAGTCCCCTAGTTCGCCCTGGCAAACCCACCTGCATATCCAGATATAACTAGATCAAATACAGTTGATCCCGTGACCACTGTTGGCCCTCAACAGCTCCTTGAAAAGGTAGCTGAAGGACAAGGAGCTTTATTTCCATAAAAGAAAGGAAAACTACATGTGATTATCTTGCCATAAAAAGTTTGTGCAAGGTGAAAGAGAAACTGCAGGAGTGCATCTAACAAAAATTGGTTTTCTAAGAGAAAAAAGATCAAATGAATTATGAAATAAAATAGATGAGAAATTGCAGCCATTTCTGTTGTAGTAAGTTATTTCTGAAGAAGATTGCAGTCACTTCACTAGCGACATTGAGGCTTTTATTTTTCATCTGAAATGAATACAGATGCAAAGATACAACACCCCCTTCAGTAACACCACATGCTGCCACCCCAGGCTGCCATCTCTGTGATATTAGAGTTAAGAAATCGAGCAAAGCCCTTCGAGCTCCCCTTTCAGTGGGGCTGAGAGTCAGGGACGTGGGCTGAGACCCTGGAGGTCATGGAAAGCAGCATGCTTAAGCTTGCTCTTACTCCCACTCCTCGCCTTGTATTGTGGGCACCGTCAATGAGCTTTTCCTTGTGCAACCTGTAAAAGGGTCAGGCAAAACTCCCTGCTCCTCTGCCATGGACGCTGGGTGCTTCGCAATGGTGGGGAGGAAGCAGGATAGCGCCCGTGTGCCCAGCTAGCTCACCCACCACCACAGCAAGACTGGAGATGCTGCTCCAGAGCACCACAGTGCCTCACCTCCTCATCCCATTTTGTGATGCTTTTTTTCTCATGTGTTGAAAATTTAAGTTTTTTAATGGTAATAAATAACAGCTATCTGATTACTATTCCCTGATTTTTGAATAATCAGCGATATGCTGGGAGCCTACTATCCATCCACCAGAAAAAAAAATCCTACGAAAATCTAAGTTTAACATTGTTTAGTGAGAGAGAAGTTATTAAGAAAGAGGAAACGGAAGAAGCTGGCGTGGGCGTATAGAAGAACAAGAGTGATAATAGGTGAGTACATGAGTATGGAGTATTCAGCTCTCAGTCTTAACCTTAATGGGTTGCTATATTTTGCACATAGAATAATCTGATTAAAGGACAGCAAGGAGTGGAGCTTCCAGCAGCCAAAGAGTTGCAGAGAAAAGAATAAAATTCAATCACAGCTTGTGAATGAGGTTGCACATAGACATTAATTTCATTACTGTTATAAAAACATTGTCCAGAGTAGTCTATAATTGTGATAATGCTCAGGCCCTGCAATTTTAAAATAGTAAGAGGGAAACATAATGTTTCTTATGAAAAGGATAAAATTAATGAAAGTCTGTTGAATAAACCTGAGGGACATTGTGGGGAAGATTCTTGCCATTTCTACAGTCCATTCTGGTTCTGGAAATGATTATACTCACTTTGTGCACTTTTAATTATCTCGGAAATGCATAAATGTGTTCAGCAATGACAATTCATTCCTTCTGAACCATGCATAAAAGTTGCTGATAACTCTGGAGGAAGATCATGCACTTTGCTTTTTTCAAGCACTTTTTATCAGACACTGAGGCAATGGCATCAAAAAGCTATCTTGTTTTCTTTCCAAGCCAAGGCTGTAATCTGCAAGGGCAGTGCTGTCACTGGACAAGGTTTACAGGACTTGGTCTAAATAAGGAGCTTCAAGGAAGCTCTCAATAGTCTCATCACAGACATCACAATGGGAGCTGAAATTTGCTTTGAGACCACAAATATGTCGCCACAGAGAAAATTTGTTTTGGCCACAGTTTCTGCTTCTCCATCAGCAGCACCAATGAATGAAGCGCCTTCCACAACTCGCCGAAAATCACAGGTCAGGATGCCTTGAAAAATGGAGAAAAAGAATTCCACTGGGGTATTAACAGACCTCGGGATCAAGAGCTGTGCACCTCCCGGCTATGGCACTGATCCCAACACCAACTTGCATCCTGCAGCCAGTCGCGGAGGTGGATTAATTTGCTGTGGTTGCAGTATTTGCCAGACCCAAACTGACTAAGCTGAACATTACAAACATCTTATCTGCAACATATGCAGTTAACTGGTGAACACCAGTGGGCCAGTGTCAACCAGGCGCGCAGAATTTAATTTTTCTTGGAGGTGTATGCATATTTGTTGTTGGTTCTCAAACAGCCTTTTAGTTGATCATCATATTTTTGCTCTCTTTAAGGCCTCGGTGACTTTCAGACACATTTATATGATAACACAGTCTGGCTTATTAACGTGCATTACTTGCTAACATTAACTGATTGATACATTTCCTTCCAGCTCCCCACAGTGCTGCTCATCTAAGTCGTTTTGGTACTTATGGTGCAACTATGTTTTCTACTGAGCTGATGAGAAGGAAATAACTTCCTCGAAGAAACAAAGGTGATGGGAGTTTTTTTGCTTCTCCTAGTGATTCAATTAGCAGTAGTTTACAGCAAAATACCCTGCGGGTGGATTTATCACTGAAGGTGAAGCTCGATAGCCCATGACCAATGTTACTATAATGTTACCGATTATTTCCTGTTTTCTCCCTCCCCCCAAAAGAAAAAATGGTATGCGCCAACCCAGCCTGTTGTCCCTAACCACGAGCGAAGAAGTGACTTACGTTTCCTAGACAAATTTTGTCATGTCAGTGTAAAAGTTTTTCTCTGTTCCTGTATAATGATTAGGGAATAACCAGTAGCACTTTCCAAGTGATGAAGAAAGCTCACAGAGATAAACCACAGGTGTGGTAAATTACTCACTTGATAAAGTATTTACAAATGAACCTTCTTTATGTGAGGAAAAATTTTTTGTGAATGAGAAACCACATGCTGTCAGTGGAAAAGGCAGTCTGTTTTTCTACCCGCAGCAGAGGAAAGGGTGTTTTACGTAAAATTCTGTATAATCGCTCGCCGATGTGAATTCCAAGCCAGCGGACAATTAGAACGACGACTGGAGAAGAACAGCCTACATGAGTGTTAAATTCAGAATTTTTTAGGCGGATATCAAGTATCACCCCCGTTCCTGGGACGGCTCCTGTGCTCTATCTCCTTCCTCAGCTACAGGGAGGGGAACTGTGACGTGGACAATCGTTGGGTCACCGCACCACTTCTCAGTTTCAGACTATTTTTGTCATTTATGGGCTCGTTTGCAGCTAGAGGTGGAATGGAAGTGGGTTTCCCACCCTGTGAAATTTTTGGGAATTTTTGAAAAATTTCCCATTCTACCTGAGCAAAGCTGTGGACATTGAAAGTTTGGAGAAAATTGCGGTAGTCATGGGTTGCGAATGGCTAGACAGAGGGACCAGAGCCTAGGACATGGGGCTGTGACTCAAGTCAGCAGCTTGGCCTTTCTGAGACCCAGTGACATGGACTTGTGTTGCCCATATTCCAAAAGCCCCCTGCATCACCTGCTGTAATGTGATATCTCACCACAGATTTTATTCTCATCCTAAATTCACTCTCAAGAAAGCTTCAACAGCAGTTGGCACCTTCTGGTGAAGTGATTCAACAGGTTGGCATCTTCTGCCAAAATTAGTTTTGTTATCCAGTTCCCGGCCAGCAATAGATTTTGTACTCTTATACCTGTAAACTTATGACTGACCACATCACCGGATTTCTCATGAGGAAATATCAACACGTGCAGACCTATGGTTATTGATTACCACTCTGACAGCTTTAATTATTTTTCTCTGGGATTTGGAGGAAAATACAAAATTGGTATGCATGAGACCTGTTGATACCAGAGGATGAATAAGGAGAATATCTCACTGATAGAAACTGTTCTCAGTTAATCAATATGTTCCCCACAAACAAAAGGTGTTTTTAGACCACCAAAAGCAAGATCGTGGTTCATATTCCTCTATATAGAGGAAAAAGAAATGAATCTTTGGGGGAGATTTTATAGCAGGAAGATTAGAGGCCACACAGATGTCCTGGGAGGCTGCATTCTAATAATGAATAATTCCCAGATCTGGAAATCTAAGACTGATATTTCAGTGACTGTAAAAGAACTTAAGAATGATTACAAACAGTCAATATCGTACTATGGCAAAAAGAGTGAATACAAGTGCTGAACTCATCTATTAGTGATGACTACTGAGAGGAAGCAGAAAGTTATAAATTGTGCATGTGGTTTCACTATTGATTTTCTGAGTCTGCTTCAACTTTTCATTTCTTTAAAACATTGAAATATTGCAAAAGATTTAAAAAACAGTTATAAGAAAATGTGCCTTTTGGTAAAAGCAAAACATTGAAGACTATTAAAGACTACATTAAGCCTGTGAAAGGGAGAAAGAAAAACCAACTAGACTGCAGTTACACTAAAAGAAACTGCAGGATTCTTCAGTCAGACAGAGGAAAGCACAAAAAGATCTACTTGCTGTTACTAAAATCAGGAAATCCAGTTTGCCTTGAACTAGAGATAAGACAGCAGCTTACCAGACCAACTAGTATAAATTTTCACTTAAGACTGTAAATGGAAACTGTCTGTTTCTTTCAAGCTTTATTTTATATTAACCACAAGATGCTAAACCCTGTGGTGCAATGAGATGTTATGAAGAAGCCAGACAAGATGCTCCAGAAGTTTTTATAACTATGAATCCTTTCCTATTCTTATGGGAAGACTATTCCAGAATCTCGCATTCTGATTGCCAGAAACCCTCTTCTAACTTTTGATCTAAATTCATTCATGGCCAGTTTATACCCCCTTCTTCTAGTAGACATTTATTCTGTTAGATTAAATGACTCTTACTGAATTTTCTATTTTTCCACTCTAGAGTAGTTTAGACTTCATTTATGTCTTTTCTCAGCCTTTTCTTTTTCGAAGCTGAACTAGCCAAACTCTTCAAGATTTCTTTTATAAAATATAAGCTCAATTCCCTTACTCACCACAGTACTCCTTTTCTGGACCATTTCTACACTGAACTCACCTTTATGGCACTGATTTAATGCACAACTGTACATTGGCATTATTCCCTTCCTCCCTCTCCTGGAAATATCTTACCCTGTTTACCTTCACAATTTCTATTTCAATCACACATTGCCTTGATAGAGACTTCCTGTGAAGAGCTAGTAGTGCACCTGAGTTGTTCTCATCTTCCAAGGGACATGCTCCCAGCTTCTCATGAGTAGAGTCCACATGCCTGACCTTGCACTTCCTACTATCACATTTCCTCCTATTTTATTAATCCCATTCTCAAGTAAATCAAGTTCTTCTCAGTTCAACCTGTCTTCAATAAACCCAGGATGCATTTTATCCTTTCATTTCCATGTCTTCAATGGTTGATTATTTCATAATTCGTTCTAAATCCTTGCACACCACTCTTGTCAGTTAACAAGTTTATAGCTGTCTAGCTTGTTGTTTCTCCCTTCCTTAATGACAGCTATTACATTTGCTGTTCTCCAGTTTGATGGTGCTATCCCTCATTTGACAGATTGATTAAAATTTCTTCCTACTGCAGTTTCACTTTTATGTGCCCAGTTGTTCAGTTTGCTTCCTCAATGGGAGAAGCTTTGATTCTACCTTTTTGCTTCTGCTTTTGCCTCAAAAAAGATCATTTCCATTGCTATCACTATCAGCCATCCTAATGTTGCCTCCATGTTCTACGTAGTGGCTGTCAAAATCATCTTGCTCACCTACTACCTTTTCCAGTGTTTCTTAACATCCCTGTCTGTATTAAACATTGAGATGAAGCATCTATATAATTTTGGGTCTACACTGTATACAGTCTTCCAACCCAACCTTAACCTTACTCTGTGCCAACCTCACTTCTTTCCTTATGCTCATCTTGTTTACATGATTATGGTGTGTTTTGCTACTTTCCTGCCTGTCTTTACATGGAGTAATTTAGTGTGAATTTGGGAAGTTCTTTCCCCACACCACTTTTTGACATCCAAGATGCAGTTATCACTGCTGATCAGCCCTTCTTTCTGTCCCTCAGGGCTCTGCTATTTCCTTCTATTCTTTAGGAGGTGGCTATCTGGGTTGGCTGCTCTCATCAGCATAGGATCATAGAAAAGCTGAAGTTGGAAGGGAACTATGGAGATACCTGCTCCAACCCTCTGCTGAAAGCAAAGCCTCAGCTTAGGTTATCCAGGGCTCTGTCAAGCTGAGTCCTGATTATTTCCAGCAAGGGAGATTCCACCACTTCTTTAGGCAACCTTTTCTGATATTTCATTTTTCTCATGGTGAAGATCCCCCTGAAGCAACTTGTGCCTGTTGCCCCTTGTCCTGTAACCATGCATCTGTGTGAAGAGAGTACCTACAGTCTTCTGCTACCTGTAAGGTAGCTACAGAGTAGACAGGATTAGATCCCCCCGAATCTTCTCGTCTCTAGACTGGGCAAAACCAGTTTCTTCTGCCTTTCTCCATATGTCAAGGTCTCCAATCCCGTAATCACGTTGGCGGCCTTCTGCTGGATCCTCTCCCATTCTTCAGTGTCTGGGGGGACACCAAAACAGGGTGCACTATACCAGGTGTGGCCTGACAAGTGCCAAGCAGAGTGGGAGTGATTATGTCCTGTGATCTGCTGGCTGTACTCCTGCTGTTACAGCCCAGGACACTTTGCCTCCCCTGCTGCAAGGATGCAATGCCCGCTCATGTTCAGCTGTCCACCAGGATCCCCAGGTCCTTTTCAGCAGTGCTATATTCCAGACAGTTGCATTCTTCTTCTTAGGATGCAAATGCTGAAGAATTCTGCACTTTTGACTTGCAGTAACTCCAATCCTGCTTCACATTCACTTTCCTAAGTTTTCAGACCCAGTGATTAGTTTGCTTAACTTAAAGTGTTTCTTTTTGAAATAAAAAGCCTTTGCTACAGACTTATCTTACCTGTAAAGTTGTAACTCATGCTGTTATTTAGTCTTTAACCCGAGAAATAACATCTCCCATAATGATACATTTTCCCTTACTATTATTTTATTATATTTTATCTTCATCCAAACGGGATTGAATAGCAGACTCCTAATACAACTCCAGAAGATCTTGTTTTACTATGGTATTTCACACAACCCCATTCTGCTTTATCATGATATTCCTTTTAATGTTTTGACTATTTATTCCTTCAATAGCATACAAAATCTCTCCACCATCTCTGTTTTTGCTTTGGCTTTTCCTAAACTTTGTCATCTGTGTTCCAGGCATGGCTGCTACTTTACTATTTTGTTTTCATTATTCTTACAGCATGTCTGACCTGCACAAAGACCTACCGACTACATAAACATGTGAATCCCAACGAAGCAGAACCCTGTGATTCAAGATTAGAAAACCCATGTGAATCCATTCCTTACTCAGATGATTTATATGTCATTATCAGTGACCCTTTTAAAACACAGTCCAACTTCCTCGGAAGCAAAGGAGGAACAGATGCATCACACCACAGCCTCTCTTGAGTGTAACTCAAGATGAAATGATAGGGATTATAGAAGTGTTTTAATAGGTTTCTGTGTGTGCCCAAGCAAGAGAAGATTCATGACTTTCACTGAAGTGACTATTTTTAAATATGCAATCACTTCTCCCATGAATTTCTGTACCCCTATCTGTGTACTTGTGTCTGATTAATCTGGTTGAAGATCTAGTATAAGATATATTTTATTTAATTCCTTGCTTTCTGTTCATTGGAACATTCAACTTCAGGGCAAAATATTTCAAAAACAACCCTAGAACTTGTGCAAGATATCCTAAGTCTGCATTAGCAGGAGCAACAGTATAGTAGGAGCTGTTCTGTAAGTCGAACAGTTGCGGTTGAGGGCCCAACTTACACACTGTATTTTTTTTTTTGAGTTTACTTTGGACAAGCTCTAGACCAGTCTGGTGAACTGAATGCCCTTTAACAACTGGAGCTGATAGTTTTTGCGAGTTGCCAGGTGAGTTTCTGAATACATCTTCCAGTTTAATTTTATACAAAAGGAATCCACTTTGCAGGCTCCAAGACTGCCCCCCAGTGCAACCCAAAGTGTGGTGACTGGGGATGATCATGAGAGTAGTTTTAAACGATCTGACAAAGATCAGCACTTCTGGAAACCATGATCTGATCCTGCAAAGTTTCATGCTTAATTTTGCTCTTGTGAGCAGTTCCACAGAGGCTCATATAATTACTCAGGCAAAAAGTAAAGCATGAGCATTAGTGTTTACACAGAAATCTGCATAAGGAAAGCTATTCAACTCCTTATAATATGTAACTCATACAGACACTTTAAAATATCAACATGTAGTCCCTGATTAGTAGAACAAACTTGCTGCTGCTAAGCTGTCAATTTTAATGAAAGCTGAAAGGGCTAAATTAGCGGTGAGACTTAGGATTCTTTCTCAAGTTTGGATCAAATTACTGAATACGTTCAAAAGTTAATAAAGGGGAAGGAATTGATAGAGAGTTAGAGAAATTGTCCAAGTTTCATTTCTTTAGGAAGAGGGTTGGCAACCCAATCTGCCACATTACTTGCCTTTTGATTATTTTAAAACATGCTATTTGGGATTGTATTTTGTTCTTCTCCTATCTTTGTTTGTTTTATTCCACTTTTAGAGTCTTGCTTTGTTTTAGATTGGGGCAGACACTCAATAACATCTTCAAGAAAACAGCAGAATGTTACTTTTCCCATTTCTTTAGCTTTTAAAATATTTATTATTAGCTCATTTGCTAATGAAATCTTCACATCTCCTAAAGCAATCTGATTAGGTGTCCATTGAGAGCACTGTGTATTTGCTAGTTTAGGCCTTTGAAAAAAATAAGATGTGTGACTTTAAAATAAAGTGCATCTACACATGACCCAGAGTAGCTTTTTTATAGGCAGTCTTATTTCCTGTGGAGATGAAGAGGAAATGCACTTGGGGTTTGAAGCATTTCTTTAGTTTATTTTCTAGCTTCTAAAGAGCAAGGGTCTTGCATATTTCTTTCAGCTTTAAATTCTGAATCTAACTGGAAAATCTTTGCAACCAAACTGTTCTCAGTTTTAAGTAAAATGTCACCTGTGAATGGATTGCTTGTAGGACTGCTTTTCTTGTGTGCTCGTAAGTGTTCTGGAGGCAGGACAGAAACAGGTAGGATCAAATCTGCATACTGGTTTACTTTTTTTCTGTGAGTAGAGATGACTGGTTTGCTTAGTCACACAATTATGAATGGCACTAAAGTGTATGGTGGGCAAGGGGAATCCCCACCAAACTGTCTCCTGGAACATTTCAGAAGAAAGGATTGCATCACACAGTAGACTTCTGCTAGAAAACCTCCTGTGGACATTTCCAAATGGTTATGACAAGAAATGTCCACTCCGTAGGCTGTTTTCAAACATTCCGTGGATATTTTCTTATTGATGCTTGCAATAAATCATCGAGTTAACCTCCACCATATGCCCACACCTACACACTTATGCTTACATGTATATACATCTTATTTAATTGTTATAAGCTGTGTAGTGGCTAACATGTGAAAATGAACAGATCTTAGCCCCAAATGCTTGCATTCCCAGTTAGAAAATGCAATAAGAAAGGAACGTATTACAGGATTGTTTTCACTAGTATTTTACTCCAAATTTAAATGTGCATGTTAATTTTCAACAAGAAACACGTCTGTGTGATGAAGATGCTTAAACTGTGGAAAAAAAGTAACTGTACAATGAGAACCTGAATTTTTTTGCTAAAAATCAAACTTAAAAAAATTCTGCCACAAATAAAAGCCAGCAGCAGACAAAATCAACATATGAAGAAGGAATGAATCACAAAAACCAACACATGGAGACGAGTCAGTAAACATTTAACAATAGGAAGATGAATGGGGCTGCCTCACTGACAGGTGGAAAGTCTGAAAAAAATTGCCATTTGGAGGTAATATTGAGAATGCATGGAAAATATGAGATGGATAGCATTGGAAATCATAGCTCCCTTATCAATCTGCAATGAACTTTCAGAAGAGTGCCTGCTCTTTTGGGAGGCTTTGTAAGCCAGGTGTTGATGAGGTCAGTGGAGACCCCTAATTGGTTTCACCCAGTGCACACAATAACTGACTGAGAGATGATTAAAGATTTGCATCCTTTGGTTCCCTCTCTAAAAACAACACGATTCTTTTGCCAAGGCACAGCAAGGTAGTGTCCTTAAGCTTGGATGCAGAAGTTCAAGTGGCTTTCTGGCTTCTTTTGAAACTGGACCTGGTCCTATGAAAATGAACCTGAATAGTAGACTGTGAAAATAAGACAGACGTCTCTGAAGGGAGAAATCGCATGTAGTGGAAAGCATGCTTTCATTTACTGAGGATCGGGGAAAGATGCCTTGAGCTCCTGAGGGAACCTAGACTCATAATTTGACAGGGGCTGATATTGTGGTCGTTTCCTTTCTAATCGTGTTGCCGCTCCTGGTTGGCCCACTCTTCTCTCTGTGAGGTTTTGTTCTTACAGACATAGGAAGAAACATAAAAATAATGCATGTTGGTATTCACGTAGAGTTACATGCACATACATATGCATGCATATATACACACCTAGATACATATTTTTACGAGAAGGCTTTTCTATTAATGTCAGCAAAGATAGACATATGCATATATATTCAGAGAAAATAGCTGACAGTCAGAACCAGAGTACAGTCAGTCCAAATTACAGTGGAATTAGGTTCTTCATGAATTAGTTCTCTTAAAATTGGCTAAAATGTTGCCTTAAAACTAATGGAAAAATTTGTGAAAATACTCATGGAAATACTAGAGTGCTAGCCTTATTCAGAGCAGGGTTCTTAGGGATGAATCAGAAAACCTTGGAAGATTTTTTAGAGGAGAAATATATTTGTAAGATATATCTTTCTTCTGTTGAAGACTTTACATCCCTCAAGGCACAAAGTCCCTTATCTGAAGTCAGTAAATTGTACTGATAGCATTGCATAGATAGCATTGTATGGATCACATTAAAAAACAAAAATATTAATGTTGTAGCTTCCATTACTGCCTACAAAGCCCAGCTGGAAGTATTCAAAAGTCTTCAGGAAGACCTTCAAAATACTTATGTTTAAATAGTAATTTATTTGCTGTATTTGCCTTATTGGTTTTATTTGCTTTATTTGCTTCTTGTTTTCAATCTTTTCCCTGCAATCACGATGATTAGAAAGTGATTAGAAAAAAAAATGTCAACCCCCAAACTCTAAAATAAACCCCAAGGTCCATGAAATCACATAACGGAAGAAGCTGAGACTCTGAAAAGGAAACAAATACCGCACAGTCATGATATAATGTTCAGAACCGTCAGTACTTCCAAAGGATATTATGGTACTGGAAACAGAAAACTTTCAAGAGTAAATGTTTTATTCTTCTTGGAAGAGCAAAGAATGAAGAAGAGCTGATGAAAATGAAAGGTTTAATGTGAAAAAAACATAGAAATTCTGTGGTTATAGCACAGGAGGTATTTCATGCAGCACCAGCCTTGATTTGGGCTGCTGCTATGCCAACAATTGTGCTGCTTTTCCATTGACATCACCTTTAACTAAAATTGAATAATGTTTGGAATTTTCTTCCACGTTAATCAGGAGTGAGATATGTCAAAAGACTCCAAACGATAGAAGTCTGGAGTAAGAATTCAAACCGTGTTTCTCCATCACTGTCTTTTACAATGCCATCATTGTTTTTCTTACTTTACTACAAGGAAAATCACATTTTAGGTTTGCATCTGACTTTCTCATGGCTAGCTCACACTGGTAACTCACAGTCTTTTTATGATTCATATATACATCCAAACTGTGTTTTTTGGAGAGCTGAAAGAACAATTTTGCTAACCTGAAATATGGCTCAACATACAAAGAAGACTCTTTGGTCTCCATCACATATTCCTGTCCATGCACAATCGGCAATTAGAAAATGTATGTTGTAGATCCCTCTTTCCATTCTCCGAATTCCTCACGCACATTAGTGGAAGGGCCTTTCAAAGAAAGGAGAGGAAGACAATATTATGTTTATTTTTATAAACAAGGCAATTAACTGCTGCTAATGGTGATGGACCTCCTGAGATAAATATTTTATTGTCATCTCCACATGCTCCACAAAATTACTTTTACTGGAGTCTTGAATAGGCACATTATACTATTACTGGTGTCTCTAGACAATACAGAACCGACAGTGATGTATTTGGAAGTGATCAAAAGCCCCACAGCAGTGTGTGAGAAAATCGAACCCAGAACAGTTATTCACAGATGGCAGGGACATTTGCTTGGGGAGAAGAGGGTGAGTGCTCAGGTCTTCAGTTTGAACATGGCCAGGCAAGGCAAAGGATCGAATTTGTCTTTCTTACATGGCAGATGAGTACCCAGACCATGAAAGGGCAGTTATTTCCTCTTACTAATTAGAAAGTAATTATTAGTTTTTTGCGTGGAAAGTTTTTCCCATCCCACAAACTTTTTTCTATCCCACACAGGCTTACCACATTGAAATTCGGAAGGAGAAGTATGAAAAATATGCTTTGTGTCAGTCAGAGTACCATGTTTTTAATAATTTTGAACTTACGCTCTAATCACTTCAAGTTCTATCCATTAACTAATAATCTCTTCAGTCATCTATCTGTGTAGGTGTCTAACACCACCAGGTGTTAACTTCCACTTTCTTCCCTTTCTTTGAAAGATCAGTCGAATGGAATTTAGCGAATGGAAAGAGGAATCTATGATATATATTTTCTCGTTCCTGATTGTGTACAAACAACAGTGTGTAATAGAGGCCAAAGTTCTTCCTTGTGCCGTATTTCGGGTTGGTACAAATTGGTTTTCCAGTTCTCTCAAACAACATCTCTAAAACATGCTTAGAATGGGCAGAATGTAACATTTTGCTTAGAAAATACCAAAACAGATCATTTGGAGATTTTTCAGAACTTTGCCCCTTCCCCCCCCCCCCCGAAATAATAAAAAGACTGATGAAATCAATTCTCTTCCATGAAAAGTTTCTGTTTCAAGGGATCAGCATTTTCAAGTGGAAAAAAATATTTGTAGAATTCCCCCAAAACTCCACCTGTCTGCCTCAGAAAGAGAACAGATTTTGTAACTCAGGTTTTTTTTTTTTAAATAAAAGAAAATAGCTGTTTTCTTGACAACATTATCCCTAAAGAAATTCAGCCCAGTGATCATCAGCTATTGGAAACATCCTTTAAATCATAGACACCTAGTGGTCACAAGGGGTAGACAGCTCCACCTTTTACTGTGTGTAGTATTGATGAAACATATCCGTATCTACAGGGGACAGGTGGTCTTTTTTTTTTTTTTTTTTTTCAGTAGGGAAAAGTGTTTGTCATGTTGTGTGTTCATCTGGGTCAGTTACAAAGTCATAAAGTCTGATTATCAAGACATCTACTTTGCAGATAGTTGTAACATGAATAATAATATTCACCAATTACATAGCACTGCTACTCTGTGCTAAGCAAACTTTAACCTCTTAAACTCCTTAATTCCCCCCAATATTGTGAAGCAGGAACAGAAGGATTTACTACATCTGCTTTACAGGAAAGTGAAACAAAGAGGTGAAGTGTCATGCAAGGTCAGCACAAGAGCTCAAAGAGGTTGTTCCAACTCTGGGCTTCTTTCCTTGGGCAGTGGTAAGAGAACCACTGCACTTCACAGAAATGAAAGTCTGGAAGAGATCTCCCAGGCTGTTAAGTGCAGTTCCCTGCTAACCACCTGGCCAGCACTCTGAAGAGTTCTCATAAGATAAAAAATGAAAGGGAAAAACTTTCAATCAGTGGTCGCAATGAAATCTGACATGACTTTGCAAGGACATCATCGGGTAATTGGTGTAAGGTGTTGCCTGAACAAAAAGGTGTGAAACCTCTGCTTTGCATGAACAGTCAGATGACTTCCAGGCAGCACAATGAAAAAATGCCTTGGTTTCATTTCCTACTGCTTTTGGAACAGATGACAACCCAGCTGTGACAGCTGAGCTCCATACAAGAACCCCTCAAATGATACATGGCACAAGATTTGAATGTATTCTGACATCTCTTTTATCTGGACTAGGATTAGTGCTCAGGCAAAGAGCTTGTATTGCTGGTCCTAGTTCTATCCAATGTGCACTCAACAGATATGTACTAAGGAACATGCATGAAGAATTGGATGCTCTTAGGCTCTTGCCTTTGTCTAGTAATGGGGAGACATTTGCAGGTTACACCCTATTTTGTTTGTAACTATGTTGAATGACCAGAAAAGGCAGTTTAGAGGAACTACCTGAACTTGAGTGTTCCTCACAATTTGACTGTTTGCAGTCCTTGGCCAACAAGACATATACTAGACAATGGTGATCTGTCTCATCACTTTTTCAGAGAATGAGAAGCTGAACAGAGCTGGGAGGGAAGCAGGATCCCTGAGACACTAGGACCCTCATGTTCTGGTCACCTGCTGTCAGCTGTTGCCTAGTTTCAAGATGATTTGGAGAAGGGTGATGGCATATGTCAATAGACACCTCGTTTGTGTTCCTAGATTCGTCTTTCCTGGATGCTGAATGATCATGAATCATCCCATTGCTCTGTGCTTCCATTTTCTTATCTGCAAAACTGGATGACTGGCAGTGGCCTCCTCTGAAAGGTGAGGAGATCTAGCGATGAAATGCACCATATGACACTCCCCCCCAAAGCTAGGAGTTTGCTCTTAATCAGCATCTACAAAAGCTGAGGTGGAGAAACCCCTTCTTTCTGATATTTCAACCTCCTGTTATACTTAAAAGCTTTGCAGAACATTTCTGTTCAGTAATGGGAGACTGATGTGAGGTCATCAGAGAGGTACAAACTGTTGCAGCTGATTGATGCATGTTGGATAGGCTTAACAAGGCAGTTCAACCTGGCGCAGTCACTATGGATAAACAGTTCTCTGCAAAAGAGGACAGTGTTGCCGTCTTCAGCTTTCAGCTTCTGGAATTACATATTCTGCCTGCTTGACTCCATGGGCTCAGGGCCAGTAGATGTGCCTCAGCACATCTCCCACCTTATAAAATCTCTGGGTTTTCATAGATGTATAAACCTACATTTGGCCTACTACTTCGACACGGCACTTGACTGTGTTTGCCTTGCAAAGCAACCCGCATATCTCCACATCATTGACAGGTTTGCATTGCTGTTCACTGTGTTGCACATCTGTGAATCTGCTTCAAATTTCTAGTGTGATGACTTTGTATCTTTTACAGTGCTTTGAAGCATCATGGAATAGCACTGAATAGCATTATCATATCACCTCTGCAGTGACACCTCCAGCAATCAAGTCATTGCTTAACCGGGTTTTAATTTTCCAAGAAAAAAACAAGATGGGCATTGCATAGTGCTACTACCCTAAGCACACTTACATATGTAAGCCATAATGTCTGTGCAGTGCCACATCTGTTGTGAGATGTGTGCCATCTGTCTATGCTTCTATTCCCAGGGAATTTTACCATGTAGCTTTTGGGGCTGCAATTGCTGGTGATATTTTGTTGTTGTTGTCACTGCAAAATGACAATTGCCTGTTTGCAACAGTGGTAGCAGCTTAGACCTATTCTGTAGATGGAGGTCCTCTTTCAAGCTGCAGATGAAAAACCATTGATGGAGCTAGTGGTCATTTCTTGAAATAGGAGATGCTGCTGAGAAATTGGGCACCTTCTCACAGACTGTGATGGAGAGCTCAAATCACACTTGCTAGGGGATAATTTGATTCTCATCTGTTTCTGATGAGCTGCAGACATCCTCCACTGTAATCTCCATGAACTGAGCCCATACCCATCCTCTTCCTGATCTTTCTTTTTTCCTCTGGGCTCCTCCTCTTCTTTCCCTGATGAGCCTCCTGCCTACCCTATGTTCATGGGCTAAAACCTAAAATTTCTTTGATTTCTTCAGAAGACACTTTGCAGTGAGCTCTTTTTCCACAATATCCACCAAACAGGGTTCAATTCCTCTACAATAACATTTTCCTCAACTGTGTCCCTAGAAAGAGAGTTGTTGCAGGGGTCTGTTATACACTTGGAGACCATCCCGTCTCTCCGTCTCCTTCCGCTGGGCTTATTTCCATCCATGTCTTTCTGATGTCATATTCCACATACATAAGGGCAAATGAATGGACAGGTGGGGAACATCAGTTATTGCCAAGCACAGAGCAGTGTCCTGAATAATAAACACTCTGCTCTTGCAGGTTGTAGACAACTGGGGAAGAATTTACAGGGGCTAAGACTTAACATGATGCATCATTGCATCAGTTGTTGGAGCCTCACTTTCCTTGAGTTGGGTTTGAATCCAGAGATGAAGACTGAGAAAGAGGCATAAATACATTTTAGACTATGAAAAGAAAGCAATTGATGTTTCACAAAAGGACAGCTGTAAGGAGAACATTTAAATTTCTATGTGGCTCTGAAGAATTCAGTGGTAATCTCAGTGGTTACTTTAAAAGAATGCCAGAGAGAAGTTGTACTGACCCCTTAACCACATGATACGATTTTTTTCAGATGGCTTGTAAGAGTATGCTTGAACCACAATGAATACTCCTCATCTCATATCATAATTTCCCCCTTTTCCCCAATCACATGTAAAAGAAACTTCAGAATCTGTCACGTAAATGTTACCATTTGACGAACCACTTACAAATTTTCCAGGACCATGCTTTCAGAAAGACACTTTCGAGGGATTCCCTCGATTAGCCAAAAATGAAGCGTTCTTATCTGACACTATCTTGTCTAAATATACACAGCCTGTGCTGACGAAATAAAAAATTTCAAGACCAGGTATAAATACCACTGACAGGCACATGAAGTTCATTCGTCTGCTTTCTTCTAATAGAAGATTTAACTATTAGAAGTTGAAGCTCACTGCTTTTAGGTCTGACATCTACCAGAAATTATCTGACCATTTTAACTGAACCATCATTGAGAAGATGACTTCCCAGACTTGCAGATTGTTTGGTCTGTCTATCATCATGATTTATTTTGGACGTTTTGGAAGTAGCTTAATACTTGCTAATCTACAAAACGATATATACGACCTGAAAGCAGACTTTGTAAGTATAATCTTCTATTGCATTTCTCTTCTCTTCTCCTGCTGCTTATGATTTTGATATTATCCAGATTTGAACACTGCTTGTCATAGACCTTAATGCAGCACTGTATCAGTAGAGGGTAATCATAGAACTAACTTTTCAACTGTATCACTTTTTTACAAGAATATGGACAATTTATTTGGTTTTGCTAATCACTTTCACTACCATGATTCACTTTTTAATGCTATTAACTAATGTAATAGTTCAAGTCTATTTCAGGGACGCTCATTCCTTCACAAGAGCTTCTCCCAGCTCCATTCAGCCACTGGTTACAAGGGCTGTTTTATAAGAAGAAAAACTTGAAGCAATTCAGATGCAATTTACCGAAACATCTTTAGTTTTAGGTTAATAAGGTTAGTGGGATAGTTAGTATTAGTTACCAGTATAATCAGAATAGAGAATTATCAGCTGCATCTGGTGCTTTTCATTATTTACCAATAATATTTAATTAAATTATTTGACATAATAATAATTATTATTAATATGTTGCTCACAGGTTGTTGGTACTGCTTATTCTTTAGCATCCTCCACCCATCCTGCTTTCATGCTGTGGGAATATGAAGCAATATTAGCTCTTTTCAGACTGAATTTTGATAACTAATATTGACTCACCTATTTTCATTTAGAAGACTTCAGCTGAGATTAGTCATAGAGATAAGAGATCTAGAATAGAGTTGCTTCTAATTAATAGCTTTTATTCTCAAAACAGGGTTTGCTTCCTTCCTTAAATGCATTAAAGTAACCACAAGAGTCTGCTGCGATTTGCAACGCTCCAGAATTCTTGTTTATACAAAAGTTGAAACATAGTAGTTGAGGAAATGACCTCAGAAGCCTAGGGTGATACTTACTGGATGTTTTCAAACTGCTAGGAGACTGGCTGTAATATTGGCATTATATCCTAAATTTGCTATTAGCCTATATTGGAGGGATTCTCTCCAGAAATGTAACTAAGTCGGACAGATCCTGAGAGGTGGTGAACTTTTTGCACTGAAATTAAAAATTCAGCTCCCCAGCAGGTGCTTGGTATCTCTCAGAGCTGCAAAACAAGGTTCAGCAAGGTGCTTAGCATGGGTGGCCAATCAGCCTACAAGGCTTCCACCAGCCTGCAAGTTTTCCCATTACACTCAAATATTTAAATTACTGAGTTGACAAAAAAGGAAACAGTGACTGTTGTATACAAAAACACACACACACACACACACACACAGAGAGAGAGAGAGAGAGAGAGAGAGAGAGAGAGAAAAGGAAATGATTCACTTTACCTTGCCTTTGTAGGAGAATTGTATTGCTCTGTGTTTCCTATAATCTGCCACAGCGTGCAGCTAACACCTGATTGTTAAACTTGGGCCCAGCGAGCCTCTTGGTAGCCACCGCTACAGATCTACAAGTCTGTCTGAAGCCGTAGTTTTATAATAAAATTAATTTGTCCTTGTTCCATATGAGATTTTACTAAGGCTGGATAAATTTGAGCCTGCAGACTATGTGCTGGTGGGGCTTAGACTTATAAGAAAACAAACCAAGGCCAGATCTAACAATTTTCTAGCCAGTTGCTGTGCCCATTAAAATTTATTTTTAGCTGTCAATACCAAAACTTGCAAAGATCATTGGTAAAATACGGGATGTTAAATGTCTCTATTCAGATGAGTTATAGGTGGAGAAGGCACTGAACAGCATACTAATGACATTTCTGGTACTGTGCAGTCATCCAACATGAGTTGATACTCAGAGAATATGTTCACAACTTTTCTCAGAAGTAAAAGCATCGCAATAGCTGAAAGCCAGTAGTGCAAAAAACATATTTCTGTGTTTTTCAGTATTACACTTGCTTATTTGAATAGAGAATGCTATTTGCCTTGTGATAAATATTGTTTATCTAACAGATATATATATTGTCCATTGCAGAACTCAAGTCTTTCAGATGTAGCTGATGGTGGACCTATTTTTACAGAAAAACTGAAAAACTGGACAGAGGTGAGTCAGAACCAAATATGACAAAGCATCTCAGGAGCTTTACAAGACACTTTTGGTATGAAGCAACTCCCCAGCCCCGTGTAATCAGCCAGGGTAGAACAAACACGAGCAGGGGCTGCTTCAGTAGCTTGCAAGAGAGGAAACTCCCATAAAGATGCTCCCTGTAAAGATCAAGGTGCTTTATGCCACCACACCATGAGCTGATCCAGAGGTACAGACAAGTCCAGGAGATGAGTTAAAGCATCTTTAACATCATCCTGTTCTAAGCTGCACTGAAAACCCCTAGATGTTGGATTTTAGTTTCCATCCTTTTCCTGCTGATGGGCACTCACAGCCCTTTCCTTTGGCTGGTTGTTTTCAACAGAGAAATGAAAAAAGGATCATACTGAGCCAGATTGTTTCCATGTACCTGGAAATGCTTGAAAACACCGACAAGTCGAAGGGGCATGTCAGACGCATATCTGAGGAGCTCTTCACTTTGAAAAACAGCCTTCCTGATGGCTTAAAGAAGCTGAAGGACCTCATGGACCTGTCAAAGCTTCAGGTAAGGAACTTTCCCTCTTTCTAAGGCTTGCATAACTGCATTTTCCAGTTCAGGCTTGAGTCTGACTCAAGACAATAATGGTTCATTAACCGCTCTGGTAACCCCCCAAGGGCTCAAATTAGTTCATATGGGAAAACCTGATGTTTCCAGCTGAACAGGCAGAAGTGGGTCTGCGGTGTGGTGCTTTGGTGTGGGGGCTGGTCTCCTGAGGTTTTGCTGGCACCTGCCACGGCACCGCGGTGCAGGGCTGCTGCATCTTGCCCACCTCTGCCACCGCCCCGGGGCAGGGACGGGGGCGGCTGCAGGGCCCAAAGCAGTTTTAATTCTGCTGCCCTCCACGGTGTCTGTATTATGTTGTGGGGATACAAAAGTGAGACATGTATGGTGACTCATACTGCCTAGGTCAAAAGGCCCTGGCATGCATTTAATGGGGCATGGGTCTACGAAGCAAACCCCAACCCCAGGCAGGACTGGTGCCGGCGAGGGTATGCTGGATCTTCATCTGCTATTCTGTACTAACAGCCAGAATTAAGCTTTTTTGGTTCAGTTTCCATTTAGTGGCAACAGTGGTTTCAAAATAGCAAAACAGAGAGAAAACCTAGAATGAAGGTTGAGGTTCAGCTCCCCAGATCAGGAAAAAACATATTTTTCAGTTCAGTTTGTCTCCATGTTATTTTCCTTTTGTTTAATGAGGGAAATTATTATAGTGGGGATTGTCAAATGTAGAATTATTTCACTTTTTGATGCAATGAAGATGGTTTGTAAACATTCAGACACACTCTAAATACCCTAATGGAGAGACATACTACTTACATGCTCCAGAGCATATTTATAATTAATATTTATATTATGTTTCTAGAAGGACTCACAAAATTACCAGTTTATGGGCTTAAATGATCTAAAAAGTAAAGGGCTTTTAGAAGTCATTCAGCACACTTATCAGTCTTAACCTTAAGTCAAATGTTAACCATTTCACAGCCTTTTGTTATCTAAATCAGGTTGAAAATTTGTGGTCAGTTACAGCATGTCTCTGTAAGCTTTGAAGACACTTGCGTGATCGCTAATGACACAAACCAAGCCCTTCACAGAGGCCTGCAGCCCATACTCTGGCTGAGGTAGTTGCTCATGAGTAACTCAGAAACCATTGCAACGAATCAATAATTAATGAGTAACTCCATTTCACAGAATATTGTTGGTCTGTGGCATGTTGCAGAATAACATGGAAACTGCAAAAAACAGTATCTGTGAAAAGGTGGCTCTTCGTTGTAGGAACTGGGTAGTAGACTAATTGAAAATTGCAGATTTCCCTGTGTTTTACCCTGGTAACAGCATAGCCTGTAGGATGTGAGCATTAAATAATGACAGTTTTTGGCATGACCTTCATTCTGTTTCTTACTCAAAACAGATGAGTGATCTGAAAATCCAACGCAAAGCTGTGAATGAGCTGTTCAGCGTCCTACAAACACTAGTGGAGACCCCAGCTTCTTTCAAAAGAAAAAGGAGCCAGTCTCAGAGGAGATGCAAATGTTAATGACATCATACGGCCTTTTGTACTGAGCTATTGTACAAATTGAATTATGATGCACATTTTTTTCATGTCAACCTTTTTATTCAGCTCTTATATACATTTATTTATTAATATTTAAGTATTTTAAATAATTATTTATAAAGAAACACCAGAGTATTTATACTTCCTACTGCTATGTGAGAAATGACTTTGTCTTAAAATCCTGTCTGTTATATGTTTATTGACTGGAAAATACAGAAGGAGGCAATGTTTACCCAGTTCCCACATGGAAATACTGAATTGACATGATACTGTCCCCAGCTATCCATCTGGTGGTGTCTTGATAGAGGGATGTCGTAAGATCAGTCTCATCATTCACCTGTTTTTGGCATGAAAATGCAGGCACCAATTTGGGGAAGTATCTCTATCCAGGAAAATACATTCATATTTGCTTAGTGTATGGAAATCTAACTCAAGCAAACAGGCATGCTTAAAGATAAGCAAATGCTGAAGCACTTTTCTGAACTGGGGCCTTGATAACTTATTGATGCCGATTACTGTTAAGCACTGAAGTGACTAGGAGGCTAGGCTACATAGTAATTCCATGAAATGTGACTGACTGTAATGCACTGACTTAACTTCAACTCACTGATTTTTAAAAAGTTCTGTATTTTTTGTATTAAAACATTTGAATGTGTCTGATGTCATTATATTTATTTGGAGGTAGTAGTATGGAAGTTTTTATCTCAGGGACTATATTTTTGTACTGGAATATTATTTAAAACTTTGAATTTCACAATGAATGCTTTTAAAAATGTTGATATTAAATAAAAAATTAAAAAAAAATAAAGCATGCTTGCATATTTATTTACCAGAATCTCTGTGAAAAGAGCACCTGTGCTCATCTCCTCCTTTTGCAGTCACAACCGACTGACTCAGTAATCCTGGAGACTTGAACTGATTTTGTAGGAAACAGCTGTTCTTGTTTGTACTCATCGCAGACATACATGTATTACAAGCGAAATAACGCTGTGGGATTTCTCCCTTTCCAGGGCTAAGCACGAGAAGCTCCTGTGTGCATTTAGCATAGACAACCTGTCCTTCTGCATACGGCTATTTCACAAGCCACCGCTTAAAAGGGAAAAGCTGCCCTCCAGGGAAGCAAAGCCAGCTGTAGCAGCTTGCTATCCTGTTGTTCCTTAATACCATAACATAAAAGAAAAGAAAACAAAGAGAAACCAGCAGAGAAGGTTAAAGCATCTTTACTTTGAGTCTCTACATCACTTCTGACTGAATTAATACTCTGGTTTTGGAATTTAGAGCCAGGACTGGTTAGAAGCTCTAAGGAAAGTTGTCTACTTTATTACTTTTCAGCCTGCAGTCCTTCTGCACCTTGCCAAAGGGGTCCATGGAAAAATAACTAAGGCCACTGCTGTACATCCAGCAGAGATATGCATCTGTCCTGATGGATATCATGCCTTAGGTGCATGTTCCCATGTCTGTGACGCTGTCCGTGCTGTGCCGTCCCACGTATTCCTGCACTTAGCCAGACACAGGCTCTGCTCTGGCTCAGAATATCAGGGCTCTGGGGGGAAGCTGTTGCTCAGCCACATCATTTCCCAGGTTGGTTCACTGTGCCGCTGCTTGTGTTAGTGCTGTGTCACAGAGGCAGGGATGCAGGGAGGGAATAACAGCTGGGAGACAGAGCAGCAGCTGGCACTGCTGCCAAAATGTGTTTGTACACCCTGATTTCAGTAGGTGTCTTTTTTTGTTTGTTTGTTTGTTTTTTTAAATTTAGAAGGGCTCTTATGTTCCATTGGAAAGTTTTTAAACATCTTCGAACCTTTTATAATAAATCCGACACCAGATTTTGCAAAGATTCACCAGCGCTGCCGTAGTTATATAACCACTCAAAAGAACCCAAACAATTTGTCTCAGATACTGGCCTTCCCCCTGAGCCTTCCCTATCCAGGGTAAGTAGGTGAGACCCATTTCTGCTGGGTGCATAGGATCAACTGCTGAACTAGTCATTCCTTGCTTTGCTTTGTTAATATGATGATAGCGTTAGAGCAGAACGGTATAAAAATCAGACTCCACAAGACCACATATTTTTTTCCTCAGTTGTACACCAAACAAATGAGGTGAATCATTTCTAAGATGAATGCTTGTCATCTCTTCTCTCATATCCACAGGACCATTTTCAGCTAAACTAAATTTCAGTGTGAAATGAATTCTAATGGCTTTCCTAAATATTTCCAACCAGAAACATATCAAAATTGTTGAACATTTTTGCTGATGGTCACTGCAAATTTTTCCAACTGTGCAGCCTGAGGAAGAGAGTTAATAGATGTGTACGCATGGGAGTGAAAACATATTATCTACTGTCTAACAGTTAAGCTTAGAAAAGCAGAAAATCAAAAGAAAAGACAAAATTGGCTCAGAAAGTCACTGTGGTTTATGGGTGACTTCTGCAGCACATTTATTCTGCCTTTACTCTCTATTTCTGCATAGCTCTTTCGCCCTCTCCCTCTTCTCTCCCACTCACAGACAAGGAGGTGCAGGCATTCATGGGTTTAGAGTAGCTGGATCAAAAATTAGCATTCATTGCAGGGCACTCAGCAGCGGCCGGGCACAGGCGATAGGGAAGAGGGTAAGACCAGGGTGAGCAGATAGCGGTGTGGCCCCAGGGTGCTCCCGCAGCCCCCAGCAATTTTGCAGCAAAAGCCAGAGGTAGGAGCTTTGTGCTTATTAACCCAGGCGCTTTTCCCCCATGAAGGCGTCTGACTACTTTTTGACCCCGTGTAAACCTTTAGCACATGTAAATATGTTAACCCCATGTAAACAATGTTGTGTGTTGTATGTATTGAAGCTGACACCTGCTAGCTTCACACCTCTACCTTGGAAGAGACAAGGAACACCCCTTCCACCTCCTCCCTGCCACCCGTCCATCTAGAGACATTTATTTTATCCCCACTCGGTTGTCTCTTTTTCAGTCTGAAGGGTTCTAGTTTATTTAGTTGCCTCCCTTGTAGAAGCCATGCTTTTTACTGAATGTTTTTGAAACTATTTCAGTTCTCCTATATTCTTTTGGGGACAGGGAACCAGTGCCACATATCAAGAACGAAGTGAACCTTGGGTTTGTACAGAGGCATAGTGATGTTTTCTGTGTCGTGGACCCTAACGCGTGTTCCTAGCCTTCTATCTGATATTTCTACTGCTGCTGAGCAGAGCTGATCTTTTTAAAGAGCTAACTGTTGTAATCCTAAAGTCTTGTTCCTTGTTCCTCCTTTTTTGCTATGTGCATAATTTTACAATTGTCGGCACTGATTTTAATCTGTCATCTTATCGCCTTGTGGCTCTGCATTTTGAGGTCCTTTTACAGCTGTTTGCATCTGGGCCTCCTCTCTATTACCCTGAATACCTTAGTACGTCAGCAAACTTCAGTATTTCACAGTTCACCCTGTTTCCCCAATTGCTGATGGCTACATTAAAAGGCACAAGCCCTAGTCAGGACTGCACCCTCTTAACTGCAAAAACCATATGCTCATTCCTACCCCTTATTTCCTATCTTTTAACCAGCTGCCCATTTATATGAAGATTTGCTTACCACGTGACAGCATCACTTCTTGAGAAGCCTTTATCGTAAGATTTACTGAGATTCTTATGGAGATGAAAGTTGCTTATGTTATTTGGCTCTCCCTTGTCTACATATTCACTGACTCCTCAGTAAGGGCTGGTTTAGTGGAGAGGCGTGACTTCCTTTCACAGACGTCACATCCGCTCTTCTCTTGTGTGCCACATTCATCCATGGGCCCACTCTGTATCGGTATTGCTGGGCATGGATGTCAGCTCTACTCCCTTGCAGTTATCTGGGCTTCCCCCAGCACCTTTTAGAAAATTTGTAGCGTATAAGCCCACCCTGTGCATCCCTGGTACAGAGGCAGACTCAAGTGGCAGCTTGTGTCCCACAGTCAGCAGTCCAGCTGTTTCACCCGTGAGTCCTGCAGGACCCTGGGATGAGCACTGTTGGTTCAAACCTGTCCTTGCCGTCACCTTCATCCACAGGTCAGGCAGTGACCAATGGATTTTTTACCCAGCAGGAAGCAGGAGTAACAAATCAAAAAAAAGTCCTGAGATGAGGGAAAAGATTTTCTGCCCAGTGGAAGTTTTTGCCAGACAAGTGCGGGGTTTTCAGCCCCAAATAGCTATTCATGCAGAAACTCCCACCTGTCTACCATCTTGTGTAGGACAGAGCAGTGGTAACAGTAACTTCGGCAATGCATAGGATGTATGTAGGCTGCTGAAGTAGGCGAGGAGCAGCGTAACTGCCGGGCAGCAGCAACAGATATGACTTCTGAGTGTATTATGTTGCAGCTCGTCCTGGCGCACAATAGGAAAATAAGGCTATTCCTCCTCCAGCTTCCTCTTTTCTTTCTGAGGTTCCCACTCACAGCGAACAAACTCTTCCTGGGAAAGAGTAAGGGAAGCCTGTGCAAGAAATTTAGCTGCAGAAGTAAGCAGAGTAATGCCTTGATCAGTGGCAAGGATGGCTATAGCTGTAGTGTCATGCTGGGGGAGCCCAAGATGAGAGAGGGATAAGTTACCTCTTATTCAATGTGGGCAAGAACCTGCCACATCACTGCACACTCACTGCTGTCCTGCAGGTAAACAGGTGTCATTTGTAAAGTTTCCCCCTAAATCACAGGTCTAAGATGATCTTGATCTTAGAAAATAGAGAACAAGCTGGTCAGAGAAACCTGGTCTGTCCAGCAGCCCATGGTTGGGAGTTATTGCCACTCCAACAGCTTTTGGAGGCCTGCATTCAACATTTCCTGGGATCGGTACGTACAGAATTTGACCTGCCTTTCAGCCATGCGTCTGCCAAGTACATGGATATAAACAGCACACAAGTATGACACAGTGTGAAGTTTTTGATCAATGATACATATAGGTATATTTTGTTTGGGGATAGCTGAGGATTTCTCTGTATTCATAGCCAGGTACACTGTTCTTTCAGCGTGCTCCCTATAGGTTCACTCTTGTAAGGAGCTGACAGTTTTCTGGAAGATGCCATTAATAAGAATTATCAGCACTCAGCACTTCTCAGGTATTTTCATCACATCACAGATGGTACCTATGTAAGTAAAATGAGATGCAGGAAAATATATCTATTTGCATAATCTTTTCCGCAGAAAAGTATTCTTGAAAAGTGTATCACCCTTTTGCCATAGGTTTATATACAATGAACCCCAAACCAATGATACTTTGAAGGAAAGTCATTCCAGAACTCACGATTTTATGCTATCCTCAGGCTGTTAATGTCATCAGCGGTGAGGAAATTCCCCCACACCTACCCCTCTTATAAGCTCCTGAAGGTCAAACAACAGATGCTGCTGACTGGCAAATCGCTGTCTAGGACATGCACAGCTCTGTCCTTACTCCATTTTCATGTCTACCTGCCTTAGCAATCTGTAGCTGCTGATCCTGTAACACGAACTCGCGCCCTCCTCCACAGATTTCTCTTTTCCTCAAAGACTGTAGATGTTGATGGTTTATGTTCTTCTTGGAACAGATTTAGATGTTCCATTTTAGCTTCATCTTTAGAGGGATCATTGAACAGAAACGCTGTGCAAATAATGTTTTTTCATTAATTTTAAATTTAGTTACAGTGATCTATAAAATATTTCCTTCCCACCTGGGCTACATTTACATAACTACATTACCTCAGGGAAGCTTGATGCTAAATTGAGTAGTACAATTAACATGTAAAATATATATGAGTTGGAAATTCAGCTACCATGCTAAACAAATGCTAAACAACTCAGTCTTACTAGTGAAAAGCTAGTGTGATGCTGTTCCCTTGAACTATAATTCCTAGTGCAGCTTTCTTCCACTTGAGGATTCTGTTACGGGTTGCTTGATTTCAAAGCTCACTAAAGTCAATGGAAAGATTCTCTTTGATTTCAAAATGATTTGAATCAAATTCTAGGCAAATAGGATGTAAGGTTCTTTCTTTCCTTTGAGTGGTGAGCCCACACAAATGAGTCTATTAAAAGAAACGATATAAAAAAGGTTGAGACTTCAGTATAGATTCTGAACATTCATATCAGAAATAAATGCCAGTGTTTACATTATTTGTTGCTTACACTTCCATTAATTTTTTAAAATCAAATATTTCACAAGTAGTACAAGCAAATTGGTGACCACTTAATGAAAAGGATAATATTACTGTTTTCCCTAAATATTTCTCAAAATTCTTCAAATCTGCACCTACTATACACTCTTTAGAAGTATAAAACATGTGACTAGCTTCACATAATCAGAAAACCTCTACAGACCATGGGCTCTGTTTAATTTGTGCGGTCCAGTCTTTCAGTCTTGAGGTTCTTGAATCATGCTTCTCTTACGGCCACTCCTGGCACCCTGGGAACACCTTGTACCTAATTCTGGAAAGATTACTCTTTGTAAAGCTAAATTGTTTTGGTTTTGATCACAAATAAATGTGTTATACTCCTTTCCCTCTTCTAGCCCTGCACAAGTATGCTTGGCATAAAATGGTTGTGACTTTATTGAAGGGCTGTATTTATTGGTAAATGACAAAAAGCATAAAATACAAGGCAAAAACTAAATTCAAAATGTGTACAGTATTTTTCAGAGATTTGTAGAAAATATATAAAGTACTACCATTCGCCCTATGTTGTTCATATACTTGTTCTCTTAGTTTGTAGATTAGCAGAGGAATTTAAGAAAAATGGTAAATGAACTCAACGAATCTTTGTGGTTTCTTATCTGAAACAAACAAGCAACGATGAAAGTCCACTCACACTATCCAGCTGATGAAGTTTATGCTACCTACCTAGCAAATGTTTTTTCCATAGACATTGTAAAAATTATTTGCTTCTTGAACACTGCAAAAAATATCTTGGTATGCTTGTGAGATGGTTTTTATCACAAGTGGCTAATGACATGGATATGAATGGAAAAAAGTAGTCAGTTGTAAACCTTGTCCTTTTTATTAAGGTAGCTCTTCATTTTCACAGTCTTGTTATGAATTCTAAAATCATGTATGGGCTGCACAAATGGTACATGAATATATTCTCTAGAGAGGACAATAATTCAGAGAAGAAATATCCATGCATTTGTCCCTGTATCTCCAAAATAAGCCATACATGGTCAAAAAAGGTACCTTTAAACTTCATAAAAAGAACCAGAATCTCAGATGAAAAGTAGAAGTCATCTCAGCTAAATTGTTTCTATTCAGGAGTGAAAGCTGCATCCAAATAAGCATTTATCATGCCATAAATAAACATGTGTAGTTCCTTTTTAAAAGTGATTGAACACCTAAACATATTGTCCTTTTCCCTTTTTATAAAAATGACATTTTCACTACCATGGAATTGACCTAGTTGAAAGTCCTGTTTCAAACAAGAGATGCTTTTGGAGGACACGGGATGGTCCATCTGACTTCTCAATTGTGAGAAAGAGCTCTTTCGATCATACTCACTTTATACAACTTGATTTAACAGCTTTCAGCTGGGACCAGCACCTTATGAGCTACTATCAAATATTATTAGTTAATATCTAGTCAACTGATACGGTTATGTCCTGTCCCTTTCATCTTTTGCAATATCCATTATTTGAAGATATTCTTCCTCACCCACGTAAGAAATAACAAGTCTGACAACTAAGTGTGGGAGGTTTACTTCTTGCCTGGCTATTTCTTACCTGTGGCTAATTGGTTTTATCTTCATAGGAAAGTCTGTGGGTTTTGCTGCTTTTTTACTGTAAGTATTTTCTCCTAGGTAGTTATTCTTAGTTTGTCTCTATTTGAGTTAGAAGAGTTCTCCTGTTTAATACCTCTCCTCCCCCAGGAATATGTAAGGCACATACATACAGTAAATTCAGCATCCAAGTAGCTTTTGTTATTCTGACATATCATCATAAGCATAGTTATTGTTTTCTGCCTCCAAAGAGCACTAAGGGGGGACAGGTGTCCTGGGGCTCGTAAATGTCTTTTTTAGCCCAAGAAGAAAGATTTTTTTTCTTTTCACTATGGCCCTGCTTTGCCTCCACAAGGTACTGCCACATAACATTTTATCTTACTCAGATGCTGCACGCACTCACGCAACTCGCATGAAAAATGTCTTCCCTGTAGCAGAATTAATTCATTTGTACTTAGCACCTGGAATATGCAGCTGAGTTTAACTGTTAAACAAACCAGTTGGAAAGGAATCGTTAATTTTCAGATATTTGAGAAGACTGTGATGAGGGAAGGTCTGAAATGAAATGCAGAAGAGATCCAACACGGTAGCACCATCTGATATTTAGCTTGGTTTCATATCACCTCCTCTGGGTTCAGCCTCAGCCTGCTGGGAGCAAGTCAAATTTTCTTTCTTCAGAAACATAACTTTAAAAACTGCTGAGCTGTCTGGACAGAAATTCACCCCTGGGCTGACCTCCAAACAGACCTGTTGGGAACACTGCACACAGCTCAGCTCAGACCCCTGCCCTGCCTCCAGCTTGCACAGGCAACTGAAACAACAGAAAAGCAAACCATAGACCTTGTGAAATGGAGAGTATATCACTGCTTACAGAGACGTATGGCTCAAGGAGCCATTATTTCCTGCATATTTCTAATACATAGCATTACATACCTGCTGTTGCTGGACGGCTTGCAAGCAGAGATGGTCAAGCCTACTGTGGCAAATTTTGAGGTGAACAAGCTTTTATTAAGAAGGTGAATGAATACCACCGTGGTCTTACTCAGTAATGGTCAAAACTAAGCAGTGAGCCCAGTTTGCAGTAATGGAGCAAAGAGTTCAAACCCAATGCATTAAAGTAGCACTTAAATGATGTTATTTATCTGCTCTTCAGTGTAGATATTTGTAGAAAGAATACACTAAATTAGTCACAAGGCTACTGAGCAAACATCTGGCTGACTCATAAAAGTAAAGTGACGATAAAGTAACTGAAAGGATATGTTCAAGAAAAACAGTTTATAGTTACTTTTCCAAGATATTAAAGAATAGTGGAAAGGAGTGGCTAATGTAAAAGTCAAGGATGATTATTATTGCAATGGGCATTAGATTATTTCATCATTCATGGACTATATCACCTATCAATTGATAATGCTTTACAAGAAAAAAATTAATGATTCATATTCTTTTAAAAAAATCAGATTTAAAAAAATCTGCATTAGAATGGATATCACCTACTGTAGTTAAAAATTGCTCAGACAGCCTACAATTTTTGACAGGCACATCTGTACTGCAGAGGCAGACAGGCAAGGTAAGCGAAAGTCATGAGAACAGGTTCTATCAGCTGAAGAATAAGAAGGAAAATGTGGCTGGGAGTAAAGGCATTTAGAGGCTGGAAGGCAAAGGCAGCACGCTGCATAGATGCTCAAATGCAAAACGATTTTGAGTGTTTACTGCACAGACGTTAAGTGAACCTAGGAGCATGCCTGGAGATGGGAACTCTCAAGGGGACAGGTCTGTGCCCCCATCTCCCGGGGGCCCAGAGGGGGAAGCCCTGAAGCTCTGGGGGTTACAGCCCCAAGCGGAGGGGATTGCCGTGTTCTCCTTTAATGTTGCAGGTTGAATCATCAGCCCCATGGCTGAGGCATGAGTTAACCCAACTTCACAGGCTGCCACTGAGGACCAAGCACAAGGGTGGGCAGAGCAGAGCAGCTCCTGCCTCCATGCCTGCTGCCTCTGGAGAGGCTCAATTCACCAAATGCTTCCACCTAGCTCCTCAAGCCTTCCTCTCCTGCCACCATCTGTTTTCTAAGGAAGATAGCATTTTTGCATAAGTAGAAACCTATACCTATTGATTTAGCTATGTTTAATATCTTGCATTAATGAAGCAACTTATGCCTTTATCTTAATTAACTTTTAATTTTCTAAGCTGGTTTACTTGTTTGCCTTTAAGCTGGAGCAGTAATTGAATGTATCATTTTGGCTGGAAATGACTTGTTTTCATGTTCTTGAGCCATTATGACTGCAGTCTTCAGGTTACAATTCAAAATAAACCTATTTGCCGAGCAAACAGAAGTCCCAAGAGATGGCAAACTGGACTCCAGAAGTTGTGGGAATAGTTTCATTGGTCTTGCAGTATTTTAAGGTTTGTTAATTTACATTGTGTAAAACTTAAATTTCGTGCCAAACTTATCTGGCAGGACTTATTTACTTCTGTTTGGGATAGAATTTGGAGTTTCCCAGATGGTTTCTGTGGTAACAATATTTTGTTGTATCATTTTGGGGAAGGATTAAGATAAAAAGGGAGCTTTTTTTCCTACTTTTTTCATTCCAAGTTGCTCATGCAGTGGGGTACAATATTTAATATTATACTAATATTCCTCTTGAAATAGCAAGATATATATCTCAAAGTGAAGATAACAAGGCTGGTCGGATCATTTACAAGACAAATATATAGATCAAACAGGAACCTTGTGAGCTTTGAGTTTCACTGCTCTACTCTCCTCTTAATGAGAAAGTTACAGAAAATACCATGGATTTGCTGAACTGGCTATTTCTACAGGCTATAAAAATTCAAATTCATGTAGACAAACGGCCTGAGCTCATGTGTGCCACTTGCACAGGCAGCCTCAGCTCTTAGACACAGGACATTTCAGCTAGAAACTGTTAAATCTTTTGGTAGTATGCTTCACCCTTATGCTGTTGGGAAACATGATCAGGGTGTGCCATATGAGGCTAACCAATTTCCCCATAGTGGAGGCTGCAGTTCTGAGAGAGGTTTTTCTGTTAGAAAAAATAGCTAGTGAAACCACAGGCCGCTCCTAACTCTTGCATATACCGTAGGCTGTGAGGTCAAAGGCGCTTCAAAGAGACCAGCGCTGACTTTGGTACTAATAGGTATATGAATCGGTATCAATGTCTCATTCTTTCGGTACCGATGCCTCAGATAACCATAATCTTTGTCCAGGGAGCTGCTACCAAAATTTTCTAGAAAATATATGAGAAAAAAATGTAAAATAAAATATTGATCTTTTCCATTCTGCTATAATGCTGGGATCCAGCATGCATGCATTCAGCTACAGATCTCTCTTTCTCTCTCTCACTTTCACACACACACACACACACACACACACAAACACACACAGGCAGACACTCACAATTTACGACTTCAGGAAAATGGAAATAATTAACTCAAATGTTTTTGCCATTTGAATAACAAACACAAAAGCAGCAGCCATAGAACAGTTCTTTAAAACCTTAAAAGCAATGTTTCCTAGGGTTCCTAGTTTTCCCAAGTAAGACATTTGGCCTTTAATGAGCAAACAAAACCTATTACTTTAGTCTGTGAAGCATAGATTCCTTTGGCTGTATCTCTTGGATTAGAAAATCTAAGCATGCCCAAGTATCCCCAATTAGCATGCAGGCAGGCAAGCAGGGGGAGCTTAGAGGCTTAGTCAGAGCTGATGATTGTCAGCGTATATGCATTTTTACAAATTATGATTGGATGTGCTATCAAGAGCTTACCTTTGCTCTTCTCCTGCTCTGTCCTATCTAATGTCTAGCAGCTTTCACTTAGGTAGAAGGAAGGAAAAACCTCAAGGAAAAATTAGTTTTTCTCTCTGTGAGTGAAATGTCACTGGTGAGAAAGGCTTGGAATTTTTTTGTTGTCCGTGTTTTCAGAATTGGCATATTGCTCAAACATGTTTTAGCAGCGGTCTGCAGATAGGAGACATCTCTACTGTGCACAGGAGACGAGAGGGAGGATAAACAGCCACACAAATGAATATAGGTAGAATTTGACATGAAGGAGAAAGGATAATCTGCTGAGGGATGCAGTGGGAATGGCAGCATGGTTAATGGGACACACTGAAAAAACTAAGCTTGAAACATTTTGAGCTAGCACAAACAAGACAAGACTGCCTTGCTCAGTGCCAGAAAAAGGGTGCTGGAACAGAATAAGGTGAAAAATGAAAGTGAAGATAAAATAAAAACCTGGCTGTTAATTTAACTGCATAGCTGGAAGACAAATTGAGATCTCTGTGGTATTGTATGGGTAAAATTGGCAAGACTCAGTGACAGCTCAGGTATGAGGACCCGAAGAGAGCTGATCTGAAGGAGATACTTGACTTACAGGCTTGAGGAAAGGTTTTCTGGCCTGGATTTGGAAGGAAGTGATTTAGGAAGAAAATTATGATTCCATTTGACCATACTAAATTGAAGCTGATGCTGGTCATTCACAAAGAGATTGCAAAGACTTTAGTTCGAGTAGAAAAAAGACAAGTTCGAGTGGGGAGGTGGATATTCCTCAGCACACAGATAACAGCTGAAAGCATGCCTGTGAAGGAGGTTACTAAGAAGCAAGAGTGAAGGCAATAAACTACTGAAGGAGAAAGAACAGAAGTCCCCAGCACAGCTGGAGAAACCCCCACAGAAAGCTGGAGCAGGTTATGAGGAAGATCCTCAGTCTGAAAAACAGATGAATCTCTATGTAGGGAAAGCTGGGCATCCCAAAAGCCAAGAAACCAAGACTAAAAATGGCAGCTAATTGTGTTGGGTGAGTCTGGGATACTGGTTACAAGCCTCGCCAGGGAGAAGTCAGGAAAGACTGGGAAAGGCCGTTCCAGTGGAGTGCAGGAAGAAGAATATGACACAGGACAGTGTCTACCATTTGAAAAGTGGAAAGTTTCAAAGCAAACAAAGGGTTTTAAATGTGGATAGTATCACCTCTTTAGTTGTCTTTTCATGAAAATCTTAACCCTCAAAGAATTTAACCAAGGTGACATGAAACAATGTAAAGAGTATGACTAAACAAATATCAGATAAAGAGAATCTAAGAATGAATGATAACAATCACCTGAGGTGAGTGAAAATGAAAGCTAAATGGGGAAGGATAAAACCATTGAAATTCAGAACTGGTGTGATCAGATGAATTTCACATTTGCTAATTCCACTTTTTAAGGGTCAGTCTGACATTGCACATCTAGCCTGTGGCACAGGGGCCCTGCTAGATCTTGTCTCTAGTTCTTTTAAATTGTAGCTCTATGTTCAAACGACAGACTCATGCTTTCTGATTTAATGCTGAACATTGAATTGTGTTTAGGGGAGGCCGTTGGCGTAGTACAAAACTGTTCCTTTGAGACTCCATGTGGTGCAATGCAAATCACCTGTGCTCTCCAGTCACAAGTAGCTCATTTTTACTTTTGCGTGCAGAATACTAGGGAGAGGACTACTGAACACTTTCTGTATGCTATTGTGTAGTCTTTACCAACTTTGGGGGCCAACAGACCACTGCCAGGTCTCAGACCATTGTGCCATTAATAATGAGGCACCTTCTGTCTCTCCCACCTAGGCCTTTTCCTCATGATGTGTTGGTCTTTACTGCATGACCTTCCTAATGTGCTCTCACCTAGTTTATCTTCCCCAGTGAGCTGTCACAGATGCCTCCTCCCTACTCCCAAACCAAAACAAAAAACTCGCTATTCCAGTTAATCCTACTCTTGTGCTACATGATTTCAGACAGTGCAAGGTTTCATAAAGGCTAAAATACATGGCTTTATCCTTTCTAGATTTCAAACCCAGCAAAAGAAGATGCGGTATTTTCTGGTCAGTACCAACATTTAGTTTTTTAATAATAATACTAAAACTTTTCAAAGATTTCTGATGGATAAAGCTGTTTCTAGACTACTATTTAAAAATACAGCTACAACTTTACGTACTTGCACCTCCACTCAGATCAAGAGTAATTTGATTTGTAGATTTTTTTTCAGTGAGGGCTTTGCACACATGCACGGGTCTTCTGAATGCTGAGAAGTTGCACCTTGAGCAAAGCAAAGAGTCTGGAGATCAAGCAAACCTTGGAGCTAGCTTTGTCCTAATCCAAGCTGGATTTTAAATGTCCATAGTCATTTTCCCACTTTGAAATTTTCCCTGCAAGTAAAGTTTGCTGAAGTGTCTCAGTAGTTACATAGGTAATAACTTCTCACTCAGTTGAGCAATGTTAGTAGGGCCCTTATGAAAAGCTAGAGATGTTTCTATGTGGTATTATGGGAAAAAAACACAGTAGGAATTTGGAAATTGCATCTAGAAAACTCACTGCTTGCAGGGTTTGGGAGGAGTCTGGGCTACTCATACAAACACATATATGCATGCATATCCATACAGTGACCATCTGTCTGTCTTTGGGCTTTTAGGCATACAGCAAAACTACAGAAGGCTCGAACTGTTACCAAAGGCCAATTTTGGTGACACTATTAGCAAAAACTCTTTGACAAACGTGACGTCTGTGACACCGCAACGAAGTCCAGATTGCCCAGCTGCTAACTCTCCCCAACCCCAAGGTCTCCTACATCCTCCGCACACGGACTGCTGATGCCGTGGGAACCACACTACCAGTGATGGGTGTCTAAGTTAAAAGTGTCCCCAGGAAGGTGCAGGAGCCACATCACCCCTGGCCCAGGGTGGGAAGCCGGCCTGAGGGCCATGGACAGCGGCGCTGGGTGAGCGGGGCAGCGCCACCAGCGAGGGGCTGTATCACTGTATCCCGCCCATCACTGTCTCTCAGCTTTCTGATCTAGCTGTGTGTGGGATGTGTAAACAGCTGGTTTTCAAAAGGTCAGGTTGGAAAGATATCTAAAACTCAAACAAATGTACCCCAGAAATTTGTACTTTGAAAGTTTTGCTTACCCCCCGCTTCCTGTCAGCCTGCCTGAAAGGTCACTAGTGCCTTGGCCACATGACTTTCTGCTCTCCTAATGAAGCACCTCCTGCTAAAGGAAACACTTGGTGTTCCCAGGTACCTTTGCACTGCAGAAATAATTTCCTCCAAGCAAAAGAAAATTTCTCAGCAGAGAAGTGGGGCTACCCAGTGCCATGCAGCTTGTGTCTTCTCCCGCCTCAGCAATACCAAGGCAAACCCGCATGAGTGGTTACCGAATGAGCACATACCATACACTTTACCTAGCCGTAACACAAAGTGCCATGCAAGGTCAAACGGTGGGTCCCCAGCTCCCCGGACATGGGTCAGTGTAGGCAGCTGGCGCTGAACCTGGGGGGGCTGTTAGGATGCCTCTGCAGATGGGGTGGGCTCCCGGCCAGCCCTATGGCTAAAACTCAGCTGGGGGAAAGGTTGCTAGCTGAGGGGCAGTTCTTGAACATCTCTTGGCTTGTCTGATGGATGGATAGCAAAGGGCTGAACAAACTGGCTTCTCCTTTCCTTTGGCTGACTAACGTGGGGAGGATATAGGGGAGCATTTTGCATAGAAAAGACCAACTAATAGGGATGCTGCTAGTTCTGATTACCTTCTTTTTCCCCTGGGAAAGGAGAAAAAACACAATGTTCTTTACCAGCATTATTCCTTATTTGCGTCATGGTAGGGAATCTCCAGTTACAGCTGAAACCCGACAGAATAGATGCTGAACTACACACACGATCTAATAGTTATTCATACCATATACTACTTATACCTAATAGCACCGTCCACTTCTATTCAAGTCATGCAAAGCAAACCCCTCTGCATCTGGAGATGTGCCGCTAGGAGTTGCGCACCTCAGTGTGAGATTGCAAGTAGGAAGCTGTGAGGTTCTTATTCTTATGCACAGCTTAGAACAATACACGGAGCAAAACACATCTTTTGCAAGCTCCTCCAGAGCTGACTGATTGCTGAACATCTCCACCCATAATGCCCTGCAGAGCAGCAAGGGTTTTTTTGTGACAGAGGAAAATGTCTGTAAACATCTTAAAAATTATTATTTGCCACATACTTTTTTCATGCTTGCTGCAACTTGTAGTCAGGTAGCAGTCAGTCCAGCTACTGCTATGAAAAAAAGAAAAATAAATCAAATCAAATAATATTTCTCATCTGTTAGAAGTTGCTTGCTTAGTTTCATTTTGTATTGCTAGCCCACAGAAGGCTTACAGGAAATTTCAGCTGGTAAAATGTAAATTTACCGTAATTGTGTATTAGCACCAGATGCAGCTGACCACAAGATACACACTTTAGAAAAAATAAGTGTTCATACTAGCAGGGCAATAAATGACAGGAAATAAACCTGCCTAATGCTACCACAGGTTTTTAAGCCTGTGACTCTGAGAAAAACCTGTACTACAACGCCATGCATTCTAATGAAATTCCCACAGGCAAAAAGGCATATGGTAGAGAAAGATAAATTACAGGAAAAATGATGCTTTTTTTTGCTGCCTTATATTATACTGCTCTGTAGGCTGGTGGGATGTAGCCTATTCCTAGCACGCAAAGCAAAAGGCTGAGCTAGGGGGACTTCCCTCCAGCAGGGGCTACGAAGTGCTGTTCCTGAAGCCTTTGCAATCACCACAGAGCCGTAGTGCTATCCTGAAGGAAGAAGCAGAGCTGTAGAGCTGGGGCCTAAAACCAAAACATATCTTCTAAATCTGAGCTTGGACACCAAACTTGGGTGCAGCTGTTATACAGTTTCTCTTTGATCCTTGGGAAAAGCATAAGATTTGAACAACTCAGGCAGTCGCTGAAGTTCAAGTTCACATGCTGCATGGTAGGTTCATGTGGCTCAGCTACAGAAGTGCTCTTCTGCCAGTGCTGTGACTGTAGGGCTCTCCTTGTCACCTGCAAGCGACAGTGGACAAGCAACACCGTCCAGTCATCATGACTCTCTTCTTTCATAAATGCCTGTTTGCACCCTTAATTACCATGCCCTTGGCCATTCTGCTTTGATTGTGCTGCCTCTGTCTTCTCACATCATCCACTATGTCTAAAATAGCTTGTCTTCGTATGTGCCAAGCACTCAGTAGCCTCCTGTACTCTCCTCAGAGTAATTTCTTTCATCAGTTTTTCATCACTGGTCTTTCTCCAGACGTATACTGTTCCTAATCCCCTGCTGCAACATGATCATTTCATTAAAGGCTGGTCAGTAGTTGCTCCATGACTGTCGCCCACCTCCTCTGGCCTGATTGCTTCTCTCCCTCTCCCTAACCCATTCCTCACCCCATCCTCACCTCTCCATCACATCATGCACTCAGGCTGTGCTCTCGCAGGCACGAAGCGTGCTCTGCACAGAGCCCATCGGCACATCTGGCCGCCTGCCTGTTGGGAGCTACTGTGTGCCACCCCAAAGCAGCTCGGTGAGACTAATTTAGTAGGAAATCAGTTTATGTAGCTCAAAGTGCCCCCATGTGAAATGCAAATACTATATGTTCTACCTGCTGCGTGCATACAAAGGTAATTCCTATGTGGTGCCCAGCGCTCCACAGTTTGCTGTCTGCACGTGTCTGCTTTCCTGCTTTATGGTGTTCACTCGCATGCATTTTTCTTAGTGTTACACTAAGTGTAAAGTCTTTGGGCAGAGAGTTTCTCTGACTTTTTTAACATGGTCACTTTGGCCGTTCGAATGATATGAACTGCTAATACAAACAGCACAATGAAAGGGAGAGGGAGGGACCTTTTATTTACACACAGCTTCTCAAATCTCACAGACTATGGAGTCCCTGAGGTCCCGATCCTGAGGTACAAAAAAATTGTGTGCACTTTTGAAGCTGACTTTCTGAGCTAAAGTCAGGCTGAGGAGTGAAAAATACAGATCAAGGCCCTGAGCACACATGCTCCTAATGGAAAACTCTGGGAAAGAAAAACAAATTTCCTATTATTTATTCTTAAAAATTGTTAGTTTGCTTACTTCTTCAGTTTCTCCATGAACCTTGTAAACCACACTTCAGGGTTTCCTGATGAGAATATTTATCAAGGCAAATATGATGAATTCAGCTTGAAATGTTGCAATGTAAAGAAAAACAAATGCAAAGACCCCAAGGTTGGTGAGACAAGCTTACATTAAGGTACCCCCACATTAAATTCTTACTAGGCATTGCAAGATAGATCTAAGAAGCAGCACACAACCTGCATTCCTATTTCTGTCTCCCAAACTGTTCCACTCCTTCCTTGGACTGGTCAGTTAATTTATTTTCACTTGCAAGCTGAATCTCCCTGGGGTGTTGCTGGTGAGTGCGATCAAACTTCGGGTGCATGGGGACATGCACCGGGCCAGGCCATGGGGTGCAGAGGGGGCGAGCATGCAGGACAGCAGCTGGCCACAGGGCACAGCACTGCTGGTGGGAGCACGGTGCCAGGACGGCAAGCCGGCACATGGATCCTTTTGGAGAGATGAACATTATTGTTTCTCTCCCTCACTTTTTGCCAGAGCTGCTATATTTTCCAAAGTCATTCAGGACTACCCAGGGCTCCGTTTCCTCTGGCAGTTTTTTGTCTGTGCCTTGGTCAGAGTGGGTTGTGCTAAATCGAATCCTTGTTTAGAGAGGAGACACTATTTGAGGTTCATCTCACCTCACTTCAGGAGCCTACTTCATCTACATCAGCACTACTCTGTAGCAAAGGGAGAGAAAAGGCATTTTTAGATATGATTCCTATGACCTCTTCTAGATGTCTGGAGTAGAATCTCACCCTATCTTCTTCACTGAAGTATTAGAGCCAGGTGTTAGGATATGTTTACACTGATATTTAAGCTGCATGAATCACCCCTGTCCTGTCAGCGTCTCACCCAAGAGGCAGTGCCATGGTGAACACATATGGCGTCTTCCCTGACCAGCAGACTTTGAGGGATCAGTTGTGTTTCCCTCATCCAGACTTGCCTTGGAAGAGGCAAGAATTTGGGTGCAAAAGGGCAAAAAGAGAAGACCAGAGAATTCAGAGACGGATGTTCAGGATGCGAACATCCAAATGACATCTAAACTCCTGCTGGAGCGATCAGGCACGAGGGGTTTCACCTCAGACCTCGTGTTCAGCCAGAACTTCTGGACCCAAGTGGACAGAATCACTAAGAGTGGGGCTGAAGGCTCTCAGGATGAACAACAGGCAAGTCTTCATCCAAGAGCAACCATGAAGTGCTGGCAGCAGTCTCATGAAGCCATTGCAGACTGTGGGAATGCAACCCTCTGAAAAAAAGTAGTCTCATTTTGGCTATTTGTAATGTACCAGATTGTCATCAGTGGAAAATAGGATTTCTTGATGCTTTAATCTCCCCCTTTCATAAGCTTACACAAATCTCAGATCACTAGAGTTCTAACTTTTTCAAAGGCATTTTTTCCACTAGCTCTGTGGAAACAGCAATAGCCTTAATGAGCTGAGAAGCAACAGCAGGCCTGACCTCAGAAAAATGCTAAGATGAATGATACTATGATTGTAAGGATCTCAGATATGTCTAGCTAAGTGAGTGTACTGTAGACTGAGATGTATAAGAATTGCAGGGGGTAAGAAGCAGCAGACAAGGGCATGCCATGCAAAAGAAGGCACTTATTTTTTCTGGCTGGATAGGATTACTCAGCTCAAAGGTACTCTTTAAGGAAACATAAGAAAATGCTATAAATGTGAGAATAACCACAGCTGTCACCTGATCACAGGATCAGGCTCAGCCAGCCAAAGGGGATGAGAAATGCAAAGGGTGACTTTCTAAAACAGGCATGCCTTTGGGGATCTCCCTCCACGACTGACAAATTATTTTTCATTTGCAAATGAGCTCAGCATTCCCATCTCCTACATGCCTGAAGATTTCTAAATCTAAATATCTAAAAGCCCCCACACACCAAGAACTGGAATGCAATTACTTTACTTTGCTTTTTCACATCATCAGATAGCTGTACTAGCACTTAAGTTAGTTAGTTTATTTTTTTTCCCTCTCTGTTTATTAATATGAGGTAGTGCATTGTACTATACAAATACTTGTACTTCATTGGAGTAAAGGAGTTCATTTGCAAATAAGGGATAATTTCTCAACCAAAGGAAGACACTTCTAATATTCTTTGGCTGCTTTAAATGGGCAAGTTGCCTGCAGCAGTGGTAGTCACCAGGAGAAATCTCATCCAGTTATCTTCAAGTAGAATTCCAAATTCCAGTACAGAAGCTCATTTGTCAAAGAAAAAAATAAGACTTCTTGAACAAACTTTGTGGCAGCAAGACTGTGTGAAAATTAACCACAAAAAGGCATATATGGTAGCTATTTATTTTTGCTCAATATTATTAGAGTCTTGCATCTCTGTTAGATCAGCTAAGGACTGATCCAGTAGCTACTGTATTCAATGGAAAGAGATCCATTTACTTCTGTAGACTTTGAGTCAGGCCCATAATGAAGGTGTGCAACAGGGACATTATGATAGCAAAATGGAAAAGAAGTCAACTCATTTTTAAATTTAAAAGGTGTATTATTTGTATCATAGGCGTAGAGTATAAAAAATTCTACGCCTATGCTTACCAATAGCTTCTCTGCAGTCAAGTAAAGCAATAAGTTTTTGGCCAATATTGTTTTTATGTTAGAATATTGCTTTTCTGAGAGAAATACACTCTCTAGTAAATCAAATGTAAATAAAATCAAACAACGCAAACCACAGATTTACAGAGAACAAAGCCTGCCAGACAAATGGTTATAGAAGTTAGCTGAGTTACAGGAAGACTTCAAGTATATTTCTTGGGTATTTCTTAGTGTTTTGTATTCATTTTTCAATAATACCCCATAATACTCTAATTCCAAAGGAACGTATAAAGTATTCAAATCCCACTGAAATTCATCGGGGCATCCAGCTACCTTAGCCCATTTTCAAGCCTCCAGTGAGACAAAAAGTGCTTACTGAAAGCAAATTCTGAACTGATTAGCCTTGGCATTGAGCTAGAATCCCGGCTTAAAGATTTACACTTACACACCTGGAAACAAGTACAAAACCAGGCTAACTATACAGTTGGTCAAACTGACTAATGCAGCTTGAACTTCAAATACTGATAGCAAAGTAGAAAGATGATATGGTAGAAAGATGGCAATGATTAAAATGGTTGGAAAAAATGCATTTAAAGGGATAGAAAGTTTAACAGAGTAAAAACGTTGAAAGAGGTCGTGCATTAGTACCGTGTTCCCTCATGAGAAATGAGGGAGAGATCTAAGCT
Source organism: Apteryx rowi (assembly GCF_003343035.1). Lineage (NCBI taxonomy): Eukaryota > Metazoa > Chordata > Aves > Apterygiformes > Apterygidae > Apteryx > Apteryx rowi. The sequence continues at coordinate 10,180,698 of NW_020450529.1, forward strand.
TCAGCGCCTTCTGACCAAAAACCTCCTAAAACGAAACGTGGCTGGGTTCTCCTTTGGGACAAGGTTACAAGATTTTTTCAACAAAGTTGCAAGGAGAATTATGTTGCAATCGGCAATGTTTTGCCTGCCGGGAGCGATTCGCAGAGAGCCACGAACAAGACGGCGGCCGTGGGAAAGCCCGGCAGGGGACTGCGGGAAGGCGCTTTCGGTGAAGCACTGAGCTCTGCTGTGCCCCCCTCGCTCAAGGATGGGGAACCAGGGCGTGCGTCCAAACTGCGGCATCTGCGTGTGGTTCCCACCGAGGCTGGCCCAGCTGACACGTGGGCAGAGCCCGTGGAGACGGGTGCCTTGGTGCCACCTCGGGGCTATGCGGGTACAAATCAACAGGGCTGCCATCCCGTAGTGCTTAAGCACAGCCTCACCCCAGGGAAAATCATGTTTGATTGCTGCTCTAAAATGCATAAAAACTTAATAATAAAAATATGTTTGCCTGCTTAGGCTTTGAGGTGGTGAGATGTGCTTCCCTGAAGGGAAGGGCAGCAGCAGAAGGCCCTCAGCAAACCTCCCTCAGGCACGGCACAAGTTCGGTGCAGGTTGGCCAGCCTGTGCCTGACTCAGTTTCACTTACAACTGCTCTGAACTGCTTTCATTAATATTCTCAGTCTGCACTGCTTGTCAGAATCAGGCCCAAGGTATCTGTGTCAAGAGATACCTGTTTAAAATTACTATCTTTTTTTTTAAAACTGCCCAGCTGATTTTGCAGAAGGCAAAAATACCAACAGGCTAATAGGAAACTGAAAGTGATCAAGGATGATTAGGGGCTGAATCAACACTTGCATAACTCAGGTAATTTCAACAGGAAAGAGAAGCTGTTGAAACATATCTTTCTTTAGGTGAAGGTGTGAAGGTTCTCAGAGAGAGAAGAGTAGGTTCATACTGCATCCCTGAAAGAGGAAGTATTTGACTTTCTTATTCAAGAAACCTAAAAGTGTGGTTGATTGTGCTGCCACTGAATTTCCTTCATGCTGAACCACATTAAAATTCCAAAGAGTTTTGGCAATTCTTTATCAGATGCTGCATCTACAACACCTTACAGGTGGGATTTTCTTTAAGCAAACATGCCATAGGAAATAGAAACTCCTCATTCAGACACAGCAGATTTCTTTGTCAGTTTTCAGAGCACTTTATAGGAGATGGTAGAGATTATTACTCCCACTTTTCAGAAGAAGAAATGGAAATAGAAAAGGGTAAAATAGTTAGCAAAAGACGTAGAGGAAAGCCCAAGTAGAACAGGTCAGCAGGTTTGCTGACTCCCATTTCAGTCAGTACCTCAACTTGCGTGTTTTCTCCTTAGGCTGTATTACCACCATCAAAATAAAAATTGATAATATTTTTATTACCCATCTCAGCTTCATCTCTCAGTTAGATACTTGTATTAATAAAAGCCATGATCTGCACCAGAGTAGCAGAGGAAAATTTAATTCACTTTAATTGCCCAGGATACAGGAATATAAGGCTAGTAATTAAAATGGCTTCATATTCTTTTTTAATAAACTTCCTTTCAAATTCATAGAAAAGACTTTCATGCTATTAGATACTAGTACATTCTAGACAGTGTTTTGTTTGAAAGAAATCGCCAGCCACCCAGAGCGGGCTCACCTGTGGCATGTGCTGCCACCACTGGCCTTTTGTATAAAGGGTTAAAAGATCAAGAACCAAAGCTCTTGGGAATGACACTTTCATTTATCCTCATACTAGCATTAATTATATATTTTTAAAAAACCTCCTGTTGAGAAATAGGGGACTAGATGGCATGTCTAATGTCATTGGCTCTAGGACCTGTTTTGGTGAAAACCACAACTGCCTTCTCCTTCATAAAGGCTTCGGAATGGTGATATTGATCTTGGAAGTAATAATGTTGTCTCTGCTCTTCAATTTGAAGGCTGCTCTAGAGCCTGACTGCTCCAAAATTTAGAAATCATCTTTGATTTAAATACATTTAAAGACAGTTTTACCCACTTGGTCTTCCACCAATACCTTCCTTAGCTTAAATAGTATTTTTCCTTTCTTTGTGCTCATGAGCAATGGACATGGATAGCTAGTCTCTGAATATATTCCAATTTTAATATATCTTTCTTGAAAGTGAGTGATCTGAACTGTGTATCACACTCAAGATAAGAGGGCAGTACGATTTTCATGTCTCTGGCAACGAGCTGACGTCTTGGAGACTGGGAATTATTGTGGTACAGGGGATCAGGGTATGGCTAGAGCAATGCACCATCTGATCTTTAATGTCAGAATGGGGATGCTGGCTTGGCACTGAGGAAAGCTTTCCTTGTTTCTGCTTAGTATTTTTAAGACATAAAGTCTGTTACAGAAAAATACATATGCCACATTTAAGTCGAGCTTGGAGACAAATCAAACGCCTATTCATATGTTTTTTATTTAGCACTTGGTCACTCAACTTTTCTCCTGTCAGCCTAAAACTTGATTAAAGGAAGCACTTAATGAAGGTAATTCAGTGCAAAATTATTGCCTCCCTCAATATTTTAAAAAAAATAGAAAATTAATCAAATTAAGTTAAGCAGCAGTTAGGAGGTCTGTTGGGGGGGAAAAAAAACCAACAGCAGCAGCTTTTTAGCTCCCTCTTTAGGAGAGAAAGGGAAAGATGGAAAGTACATCCTACCTGTTGCATCAACTTTCATTTTAAGCTCTCTGGCTCCTCCAGAAGGAAAACGAATGAAGAGTTTTCTACCTGTCACCAGGTGTAATTTATTTGATTTTGTAGAATTTCATAAAGCTTTGGAGGAGATTTTCCTCATACAATCCTTTACAGAGGGCATGTTAGGGAAGGAATACACAGATGAAAAATTACAATTAAGCTGAATTACAAAAGGCAAGTTCACACAAGCAAACTCACCTGGAAATGCATAAAAAAGCCTTGAAAGAGCTGCTTCAGACTGAATGGTTTTCTGCCACTGCAGAGCTCTGGTGTGAAGAGGGGGCCGAGCACAGCGCCCAGCACAGTGGTACCCCCACCCCGTGTGCGGGCACTGGCCAAAAACCCTGGGGCACTGGGCAGAGCACCCCGACACCTCCCACCCCAGGAACCTGCCGAGAGGCTCCCCCCCCCCCGCCCTGCTTCAGGTTCCTACCAGGAGCTAGTGACGCTTCAAACCTGCGAGTTTGGGAATAGAAAGATGTTCCTCCTTTGTGCCAGAAGGCTTGGCTGGCCATCATGCAAGCCCTTCATGGGCCTACAAGAGCCAAATTTTTCAGAAGCTAATTTCCCTGGTGAAAAAAACTTGTATTTGCCAGCGTGACAGCTAGGTCATGGGAGGGGAGCCTCACTAAATTTAGGACACTGCTTCTCTCCTCTGCCAGCGTGATATAGCCTTACAGCGAACATCCAAATGACAGAAAGCAGCTCATAAATTTCTGCCTCCAGCAGCTACAAAATGTCGGCAGGAGTCACTTAGGGGAGATGGAAAGCTGAGCAGCGGGCAGCTAGGGAAAACAAGAGGCAGCTGGGCAATATCAGCCTGGCATTACAGCCTGGTGCCCGGTTATGCCAGTGCACCCCACCGGGATGGCAACTGCTAGGAGGTCAAACTCACCCACACTGGGACCTAATGGTTTAATATGGTGATTGTGAGGTCCTGATTGGAGGAAATTACTTTTGGAAGTGATGCAAATGTAACTGCCATGTGAATGGAAGTAATTTCTGTGGGTGTGTCTGAAGCCTGTGGCACAGGCTTCAAATGGACAACAGTCTTGTTTTCCTTAAAAAACAAACAAACAAATTTGCAGTAAAAATGTTAAAATGAAAAAAATAATCTCCTTCTGAGACTTTCCCATGTTGCTACTACCCTTTTGTGCACTCTCAAATGCTTTCACTTCTGGTAAAAGAAAAGCTGAGGTGTATGCAAGAAGTGTAACTTTGACAGCAGCCGAACGTAGAGAGGCAGGGTCCATGCTTTCTACAGCCTTTCTGCTGGATTGGGATTTCTCACTTCTTCTTTACTGTAAAATAAAACCCACTGTGAAAAGAATACCCCCCTGGTCTTCCCTGCGCGTCCCTCATCTGTAGAAGACTTGAGGCACAGCAAGAATAAACTTTTAACATGAAATGGGGCACATATTTCCTGTGGTTATGCATTTCTCTTTGTTGAGAAGCCCAGCAAAGTCATTTATACCTTCGTGGCTGCACCAGGTCATGTATGACTGAGGTGTTTCCTTGAAAACTGCCTTGCTTCAGCTTACTCATCATCTGTTTCACTGAAAATGAGTTCCTGCCTCATCATCATAATAAAATTACTCACCGTAAGTTCAAAGGCTTTGGACTAAAGCTACCCACCAGTTAGCAGCTGCAGAACTCATCTTTGCAGAAAGACAGTAGTTTCCTGCAAAATGAAAATACCCTCATAGTCACTGTTGTCCTCATCATCACCACCATTATTGTTGTGATTTTCAAATGACTGTACCTGAATTCTCCTGCTTTGCAATTAGCAATGACAGGATGGGCCCTATGTACAGCACAGCTTTCTAACCTCTTGCAAAATCTCGTATCTGTAGAGGCAGGGAAGCAGGACGCACAGCCATGCCCTGCGCATTCAGCTCCCGCTCCAGTGCCATTATTGCACCAAGGGTCAAAAGCTATACGAAGCCAACAGAAATAAATGGGTGTCTTTCTATTGACTTCAGTGGGCCTTGTCAGGGTATGTGGGGGGTGGGAATGGGGTTTCTTGGGCTACAGTGTAACAGCAAAACTGTTCTCAGGACGTTCATGATTGCATGGGGAAATACCATTCGTTTGGCCTTGGTACACAGACCCCTGTTGTAGTGTAGCCTGGTATATACAGTATTGCCACTGCTAAGAACAGGCCACAGGTTTTGTCCTGAGTTTGCAAGGCCTCAGGACTTGCACTGTCTGAACTTGTCTTGACCATAGTTTTATATAGACAATAGTAACAAAGAGTTACCCTGTGGAGAACAAGGTATTTATGACTCTAACATAATGATGTTGATGTTGAGAAATAGAGGTCTTTGAGGAGTGGGGATGTGGGATGCAACACAGAGGGCTGCAGGCATGAGATGATAAGAGACCGGGCACAGACTTGGCACTGGAAACCCCACAGTTATGAACAACTCACCAATGGTGTGTTACAGAAATTCAGACCTGGAGCTGGGCAAAACTGGCTTTACGGATAACAGGGAGGCCCCACCCACCCCCCACCCCCCCCAAAAAAAAAAAGCATCTAACAAATGTAAAACATGCCATGCGTAGTGGACTTGCAGGCCAGAATAGAAAGAAAAAGGTGTAGGACATAAAAATGACCCCAAATGGATCCTAGAGGAAGCCATCAACATTGACCTCCCAGCAAAGGTCTTGGGATGTCACCAACCCCCCTGCCCACATGGCTGAAGCCATTGACATTAGGACCCTGAGGGGCACTGGGTGGCTGAGCCTAACACGAGGGAAAGGGGTAGCTGCTAGGAGGTGCGGATATAGCAATTTAAACCATGCTGTTATTATTGAAACTTTTCTTCTGTAACAGCATTCTTCACTTTCTTTTTCTTCTTTTTCCATAATATTTAGGTCTGGACTAATAGTGATTCTTTGATTGCACCATTAAGATTTCAATTATACTAACAATAAATTCTCATCTTTACACATAAGGTGTATTTCCTTCGTGCCCATGCCAAGGTTTTAAACCTGACAGTAGCACTGCTGTGCCCTGGCTGGGTTGCTGCAGCACTGCTGCCTCGCTCCGTCAGCTCTGGGAGCCTCTAGGTGGGACCTAACCTAGAAGTAACCTAGCACCTAGCCTAGAAGTAACATGGTTTGATGTACACAGGTGGTGCCCACCGAACCAGAAACATTTCCATCCTCTGTAGCAGTCCTTAAATCCTCCAGGAATGGTGCACTGCTGTGCAGGACAAGGTAAGGTATAACCTGGCCCAGAAAATGCAAGTTTGGACTGGGATGGAGATAAATGCTAACCCTTCATGGTGCTTACTAGTAAAACAAAGCAGGCTTGGTGGGAGGACAGGTATTAGAAATGACGAAGCCCAGTGACTACTGCTTAGGTTATGGCTTCAACATAGTAAGCTGCTGATACCTGTTTTGGCACTCAGTATGTGTAATCTTGGAAGAAAGTTAATATTTGCACACAGGTGCCTCTTTTGAGTGCAGAGTGCCTTTCTTATGGACTTCAAAATTTTAAATGTGCTCCTAAGCACCATGCTGGTTAGTTTTAAGGTGAAGATAGCAAAACTATCGCAAACTCGACTTTGAGCTGCTGAAAGGAGATGACAGATGTGTTTTCCCGTACCTGGAACGTATGACTCAAATCATTATTACCTGCTTCTGAATAATAAGAAAAAGGGGATTGTTCTCTTGCTATTTTCCAGTTTTTCATCAAAAAAACCCCTGCTGAGGCATGTGTTGGGCTGTGTAGCTCTCCTCTCCTGCTGCTTTCCTAGGGTCAGCAGAGCAGCTGTCCCCTGTGGATCTGCATGGCCGTCTAACAGAGGGGATTTCGTAGGCGCTGGCGGCTCTGCTTCGCTGGCTCTCGCCCCGTAGCCTGCTCCCAAAGGCTTCGGTTACCAGGTGCACCTAGATCCTCTGAAAGAGAAACGCTCCTTGGCGGAGAGCCTGCAGCAGAGCCCGCCAAAGCTGGGTTTCCTGGTGGGAACGGGACCTCCCTTAGCACCACTCTGCAGTTCCCACAAGGTCTGTTTTATGTGTGGCTTTGCACCCACTGTGTCTCCCTGGTAGTAATAAAGATCAGTCAAATCAGATCACTTCTGTGGCAAGGCCATTCCCATGAGGCTGTGTTTAGTCATGAAGTCTGCCAAATTATGCATCCGAGAACATTTGTAAAGAATATTTTTAAAGTTGCTGAGACAAGGCTTCACAAGCTAGGAAAGTAAAGATAGTGATCTTTAAAGATTCAATCATGTGCTATGCAAAAACAAGTTCACAGGAAGGAGGGAGGAAATAGGGGACTGAGAATACGCTCACTGGCGTGCCTGGTGCGGCAAAAGCTCTGGATTGTGGGATGGTTATGGCTGGAAATGCCAAACCATGCCTCTGTCCCCTCTCCTCAGCACAATGGGGTCTGGCCCAGCTACTCTGCCAGGTGCAGGCAGCGCTCACACCATGAGCAGCCGTCAGTGACCACTTCCCTCCTCTTGGTGCAGCAGGGCCTGCAGTGTCAGAGCTCAGCCCTTCTTTTGGTCGATTTATTTTGGACGATTTATTTTGGTTGATTTATATTTGCTGCTCCATCACTTCAGTATCTGAGGGTATCTCACGTGTGCATAATAACAAATTAATAAATCCTCACTGTTGTGGTGGATTTTCAGACATGAGTTTGTTGTGGATCAGAACAGACTGTCAAACACATGGCAATGCTAACAGAAAAGAAGTCCTGCAATAACTCATTTCAGAGATGCCAGTGCTACTGTTCCCAACACGAAACACATCCTTGGTTGGCTGCAGCAGAGCTGGTGACCAGGGTCTTCTTGTCAATTTAGAAGAGTTCAGTAAATTTTATCGTTAGTGAGAAGCAAGAAAATGAGATAAATCAGTTTTAGTTCTCACTTACCATGAATTTTGGATCCTCTGGTATCATGGGAATCTGAGGGGTGATCTATCAGAGACATGAGCAGCCTGCAGCCTGAGCACTTTCCAGCTGGGCTGGTTGCAGCCTGGGAGACTGGGAAGCAGAGCAAACTACAGGAACTCAGTGGCTACAAATGAGGGGAGAGTATGGGAGTGATGAGTGGCAGGGAAGTTGCCAGATTTTGATAGACATCTCAGTGATCTCTGAGTTCTGCATATTTGTCAAAGCCAAATAGTGTCTGCAAAATACTTTAACACGAAAAATTGACAAGTTTCTGCCAAAACCCCTTGCTTCACTGGACTATTTCCAATGAATTCAGCTCACTTGAATGAGTCTCAGCTGGGGGGATGTTCAGTGTTGAGCTTTGTCCTAGTTTGGAGAAGCTGGAAACAACCATTATAGGGAACATCCTGCTACTGTCATTTGAGCCTGAACCAGAAAGAACTACTCAGCTGCTCTGTAAGGCTGGCACATACACAGTCCCGTCACCTTCAAGAGCTCCATGACGGTGCATATGTGGTTTGCTCTGAGCTAGACGAACTAAGAGGTTGCAGCATGCTCAGTGAGGTAAGAGGCTCATCAGATTTTTTGCCTACTAAAATAGATGTTTCCTGAATTGAAGCAAATTGCACTTTCTTGATGATTTGTAAGCCACAATTTCTTGAAATGTTCCTGTCATGGCCATAGTTGGTCAGACTCTCATCGCAGCAGGAAAAAGGGCTCTTATGACACAAAGTGTACCCACTACTATGTTTCAACTGGCAGAGAGGCACAAGAGCTGTTAGAAAAGTTTGCAGGTTCTGTTAATATTAGCAGAGAAATACATTTTTTCTGCTAGTATTTCCTTGGAAGTGACTAAATAGTTTTTGATGAAATCAAAAAAACCCCAAAACACTCTGGATTGGGCTTCTTGCATGGAAAAGCTGAACAGTTTAAGTTTGACAGGGTTATAAAAAGGTCTTACATTGGGAAGAGTCCAACAACTCAAATATCAGGTAGTACGACCTGCTTTGCCTAAAGTACAGTATCTTTATCACACATGTGATTCCTGCATTTTTAGATAGAAAATGTAAAGAGGGTTTAATAATATTACTCTACTGGGAACTGGAACTTTCAGGCAACCAACCTATTTGGTATCAAACTGGCTTCTTTGTTTAAACAGAAAATAATCATCCAGAAACTGCCAACATTACATTTGTATGTACAGTAAGAAATCAAGTACAAGCCATTTAGCAATAACTATCTTTGGTTTGGTAGTACTTAAAAAGCTAAGGATTATGTAAATGAGAAATATTAGATCCCAAGATGATTAATATAGCAAACTATAGCATGCTATTTCCCAACACAACACACTTCTCATTTTCCATTTTGCGTGTATGGTCTGTCCCTCTGCTGTCATTTTCAGTACGTTCCTTTTTTACAATAGATTTTTCTCCAATGAAGCCTGGCAGTTTGTCAGCCAGTTACAAAATTCTTGTAAGTACTAGACAGTATTTGTTCGCATATGTTGCATATATCTTCAAAAACATCATTGTATCCTTTAGACAGAAGAGTGAAAAAATAATTCACAATTAAGAAATAAATCATTAATACCAAAACTACTTAGGTAACTTGTTTTGCATCCAATGTTTTTAAAGAAGGGGTTTTTTTTAATTGTCTATTTAAGAACAAGGATTTAAGGATTTAAAAGTAATACCTGATTCCTGGGAAGCCCAGGCAGAAAGTGATTATGACCCATTCATTCCTGTGCTGGAATTGCTTGCGCCACAATCTAATTCAGTTTCGGGCAAGGACCCATGAAGCTTGCAACCCCAGAGAGAAGTGCAGGGCTCTTCTTCTGGAGCAAACTGGAAATGTGATGAGCCAAATCTATCTATCACATCACTGATCTGAAAAACAGGCTGCAACATGCTGAAGAGGGCTGTTCCCTGCCATTGCCACTGTGCAGTGAGGAGGGGTGTCACTGCACAGTTCGGTTGCTACCTGGGTTGGTGATACCTGGAGCTGCCTTTAAATGGGACAGTTGGTACCTCAGCAGGGAGCTAGCACCACACATAGCCTTCACAGCCTTTGATTTCAAGAGGGTGCATCTGAAGCTAGAATTTGCCTGAGAAGGAGAGAGATTAAAAGCATGAGTCACATCTGTGATATTCAATTTATTCAGCAAAAAGACAGAATCTCCCTCATGTGGAGAAAACCATCTAAGTCAACAGCCTAAGTATCTTAAACAATTTCTTTCTCTCTTATCCTGTCAGGTTATGTTGAATCTTGTGTCCTGGGGGTGCTTGGCCTTCCACACCTAGTGGTGCCAAGTGCAAGTTGAAGTCACATTTCTTCTGTGCCCTTCATGAATAACATATTATAGGATTCAGTGACTACTTGATACAGAATAAGTATCGTTTATTTCCCTTCTTGCTGCTCTGTTCTAAGGAAATCAAAATCACCCTTGTATCACGCTAATACTCTTCTTGTGAACGCACCAAGATAAAAATGGGGGCTAAACATTTCCTGGAAAAGTTTTCTGCATAAAATAGTATCTCTGCTAGTGCAAGATATGGTATCAAGCAGCTATCTATGTGTCTTGCAGTTAGTCAGATATTAGTAGCATGCTGACCACCAAAGGCACAAGAAAATACCACTAAACTCAAATCTCTAATTCCTGTAGTGACTACTTTCCTCCAAAAGCTGCCTTCCTCTGGAGAAATACCTTGGAGATGGGTCTGAGCTAAAGAGTTGGTATTCAGCTAAAGAAAGTCAATATCCTTTGTCCAAAAGAAAGGCCTGATGTCTAGGTGCTGTAACTTTTTTAATACTGTATCATGAGTGGCAATCATATTTATCATTTATGCATTATGCAATACAGTTAACAATGCTTATGTTACAAGGAGGCCTCCAAAACACTCTGTCATAAGGTTCTCTGGTTTATAGTCTTTTGGATCCAGACTTTACTTTCTGGTCTGGACTCTTTCATTAGAGACATCTGCCCCTGAGTGAATTGCTTTTCTTCTGTTATTTTGTCTTAGGAATGGGTGCTATCTGCCCAATCTTTCGAACAACTTACGTGGAAAATATTTTGCCTCTGTTAGAAAATCTTTAACAATCTCACTGAAAAACATCAATATCACCACAGTTTGGAACTGGGATTGAAGCTTTGACTGAAGGGCTGCTCACCATCAACAATCTCTACAGACTTTTGATTTTGACAAGTTATGGATCCTCATGAATCTCCTGAACTATACTCTTATCAGAGATTTCCTTAGCTCCCACATTCTTGGAGGAGTCTGCCTGCACAGAACCAACTCCACGCTGCACAGCTACTGATTTGCATTGCTGATTCTTGCATTGCAAGAGGCTGCCCAGGACCTTTGGGCCAGGGACTATCTCCCCAGTGAGCTCACTGGCCCCAGCTAGCATTGGGATCTGGGAAGGAGGCCAGACCAGCACACATGCACGTGGTCCTCGGACCTGGTGCAGAAGATGGGCTTCCCGCATCTGAGGTGGTCCTATGCTGTCAGAGAAGAGCTGTGAAGCCTGTGAATGAGATATCTTCTGCACAAAGGATAACAGTCTATCACTGCCATGGGATGAAATCTCTTTTCTTTTCATTCTCCTTGTTTTAAACTAGGGTTAATATGATCTTCTGTCTTGATGGGGGAGAAAAAGCCTGCAAAGAAGTCAGGAGTAATGACAATAGAGCAAGACTTGAGTAGAGTGCTGTACAAATGACTTAAGGCTGTACTGAGCACCAAAGAGCCTACTGAGTACTTATCAGATGAACACCGTGTTTCCAGCAGTGTAAATGGGGCACATGGTACACAATCAGTATGATCTTTAACTACAGCACATTGACTATCCGGAAAGATAAGTTAAGGCAACCTTAACTTTGTCATTTCCTAGATTTTTGATGCTTGGCCTTCCAACTTAGCTAATATTCTTTCAAAATAGTTCTCTTGCGCAATAATTAAAGCATATATTCTTCAGCAACATTACTGGACTAGCATCCCACAGGAAGAACTAGAGAATGATTGCACAGGAGAAAGAGTTTTAATCAAACTCTGAATAATTTCTATGTTGTTGACCTAAAAGGAGTATCTGATCTCAGTTTGCACTGTTTCCTATTAAAATTCACTGTCAAGATTTGTGTGCAACTGGTTTTTTTTCATCTTTTTCATGACAGACTCATTTGGGTATGAGAAGAAGGTTTGTTTGGAAAGATCAGTGCGTGCGTCTGCTATGATTTAATAATGATGGTCAGTTGCTCTCTTTTAATCTGTAATCCACGTTAAATGGAAATAGATGCACAGAGTATTGTATTCAGAGAGGAAAGATGCTTTCCTTGTGATGCTTTCATATCAGGTTCCTGGCTATTTAACAAATTTATCTGGATAGTGGAATAATCATTTGTGAAGCCAGCTGTCTTTCCTCCCATTCTTTTCTTGCAAATATAAATAATAGCCAAAACAAGAAAAAATACACAGAATTCTCTTCCTGTTTGATAAATAAAGAGACTGATACTGCCCTATATGACAAAAAGAAAGTCAGTCATTTGCATGCAAATCAGTATGGGGTCAAAGTGAAAAATTCTTTGAGTCTTAATAATAAAGATTTTTTTCCTGTAACTCTTCAGTAAGCCAGAAAGACACACAGCATACCCTATTTTACATCTTGTGGAAAATAAATACAGAATTTTCAGACTTACTAGGTGTACGACTGAGTCAACCTTAGGTCACTTTCAATGAAATAAACAGAAAACTGGAGTCCTTATAAGAGTTGTTAGATGTTGAAGAAGACTGTACAAGTAAGGTGTATGGACACAACAGGGATGTGAATCAGTTGAGAGCACTGTACTAAGAGCAATGTGTGTGGATAGATCTTCATTCTCACTTTGCTCTCAGATGAAGATGTATCTTCTCATCGGCAGCCTGATCTAGCCAATGACTGCCATTTGAGATAGGCTCATTTCCTGGATGACCTCAGGATAGTCCTCTGTCTCCATAGAGCATTGCAGTAGATCTTTACTAATCTGTGATCTGTGATGAAGTTAGAGGTGGTTGTGGTGTACAACAGCTAAACCCTGCTACCTAAGTGACCTGTGGGATAATCCTGGCAAGCACAGCTGGCTGCTGCAGCTTCTGGGAAGGACCGGGACCGCAGGGAAGCGCTGCTAGTACCAGGCTCCGGACCCTGAGGTCAGCAATCGCCCCCTTTGCCCCTCTCTGTGCAAGCTTCACCCCTTCCCCTTCTGCTCTCCTTCTCGCGGCTGCAGCAGTCTTCTTTGGGATGACCGACTTCAGTATTCGCTTTCAAGGCTGGGAAGCCTGGAGCCAGGTGTAATGGGAATAACAGCAAGGTATTCCAAGCTGGGCAGCTATGCCCACGGGGAGGCTGGAAATACACACCCACACAGACGTGTTTGGGATTGAAACAGTAGATAGAAATAGAATATTTGCATTTTTCATTAAAAAAACTGGAAAGTTTTCCATTTGTCAAAAACGTTACTATATTTTGCCCAGCTCGAGTTATCAGCTACGCCGTAACAAGCAGCGTATAGACCATGTAATGGACAGAGAACATCTTATCCTGCTAAACAGACTTTGGGAAGCAAGCTTTCCAGTCCCAGAAAGAGTGAAATAACACAATCATCCAACTGAATAGGAGGGAGGAGGATTGGTTCTTTTTTATTTGAAAAATCTCCATGTTTATTTTAGATTAAGAAAGATATAGATTAACCTATATAGTTTATATATATATAAAAATATAGTATATATTATATTAATCTGTCTCCTTGCAGAAAAAATTTAAATCACTATTTTTATGTTGCTAGTGGCAACTGAATATGAGGACATGTAAAAAATACTAGAAAAATGGTTTGTAAGCTGGTATAAAATATGTAACCTGAAAAATAGTTTGAGAATGTAGAGCTTCACTGATTCACGCTTTCCTTAATCATATTGTATTTCATTCAAAACAGAAAATGAAATCAATCTCACTTGGTACATCCGACACATGTTCTAGAATACCTATGTTTCAATGTAATTATCTAATATCTGTGGTTACAGCTATAATTTGTAATTTACCTCGTACTATCTTTTTATTAGTAATTTGTGGCTTTCTTGGTGTTTCTGTGTTGCTTGGAGCCTACAAAGCTTTATCATCTATGAATCGATGAAATCACTGTGCTTCACTGTATTGTCATTTGTGAATGTTGTGTACGGATGGGAGAACAAAAAGGTCTGTTAAGAGACCAGTCCAGAGTTCATGGGGCTCTGTAGTGGTCTCAGCTGCTTTCCTACCATCAAATTGACCTCTCTGGTGGGGGTAGTTTTTAAGGATAGTGTGCAACTGCCTAAATCAGAATACCACCCTTTCTCTTTCTGAAATCTTTTTTCCCGCATACTGCACATCTTCCAACTTTCATCACAAATGAAGGAGAAATCGTACAAACAGGAGTCTCAGCTACAGCAACTCAGTATCTTCCTCTGCACATCATCCTACCTAGGCCCTGAATGACCTGGAGGCCTGTGGGGAGGAAGATAAAAGTGCACTATCATCTAATTAAAGATTATCATTATGCATAGGCAGGAGGGAGACAAATTACAGCTCTCTGGGCATCCTGAGTTCTAGCGTTTTCTACTTTTGGCTTATAAAGCTTGGCTTGATTAAAAATTAACGTTCTTTTAGTTTGGTATTTGCAATTTTCTGGGCTTTTGAGAAAAGTTTTTTAAAGAAATCCAAAACCCAAGAGCGGCTCTTACACAGCCCCAGAAGCTCTTAAGAGGGGGGCTGAGCAGAGTTACAGCCATTGGATCATGACATGCACCTCTGTCACGTGAATTGGTCCTCATGAAGGCTGGCCAGGAAACACCAATTCCATTTCACAAAAAATATGATGATGTGAAGTTTGCTTTTCCTTGGCTTCTGGATGAAAGCTAGACTTCTGATGTCATTTGACCAAACTTTTAGCAATGATCTAACCATCTTACCTTTTCCACAAGATCAACAACAGCACATTAAAATATTTCCAGGGAAAAGGAAGTGAGAAAGGAAGAGCTAGAGGGGAAGTCACACTTAAACTGCCTGATGAAGCAATTTATATTTTTAAGATGCTTTAACCCCATTGCAACATGGATGAGAAATAACTTAAATTACTAAAATGACAAATGATAAAATAAATAAAAATAATATAGCAACATAAAATATAATACCATGAGCAGTCTATAAATACAAACCATGTGGCTTCCCAATTCTAAGTCAAGTCTTGTGATAGCCTTTATCTGCTGGGGCAATTAGGAAACCACTGCTGTAATTCCCAAGTAAAAGGCAGGAAATGATCTGGAAGTTGTTTTTCGATATCAGAAAGAGCCTGAAGATCAGTGCAGTGGAAACGATGGCCTTTCTGTAGCAAGAACCATGGCTGCCTATGTCTCCAAATGGTTGCTCAACTGATGGTTTTCTTCATGCCAAATCCTTCCAGTCCCTAACAAAACCAGAGATGTGCTACACTTTTAGAAATTTGCAATATCATCTTTTAATGAAGAAATTTTGAAAAATTTTTACTACATTCCAACAAGATGTAAATGCAGTTTTGGTTCTAGCATGAATCTCAAACATCTCCTTGATCACTATGAAATATCGGGAGGGTACATGAAGAAGCTGGTCAAATATTTTAGTCCTGCCTCCTTCCTCTTCCCAAAATTTCAACTTGTTTTAATCAGAATATAAATCCTCAAAATGATCTGGTCAAAAATTAAAGTTTGGCGCTTCATGATTTGTTTAAAAAACAATTTTGCATATTTTTCAGAACTTCATTTTGCCACAAGTTGCATTTGCGATCAAGAACAGTACTGTTAAAATGTTTGATCAGACAGCATTTGTAGTCAGTCATCTAAATCATTCTGGGGTTCATGTATAATACTTTCAAAAATACAAATACCTCAATTAAAATCTAAATACCACCAACTCTGGGGCAGTTTTGTCTGATTAAAAGTTGAGAATATTTTCTCTTGCTGAAATGTTTTACAGAGCTGAGATGGCTGCTGAATGAAATGTGGAAGCTAAAACGAAGTATGGGAGCAAAGCCTTGGTTTTGCTTTTGTGCAAATTTTGTGCACTGTTTTTATCTTTAAGAAATTTCTGTCTTCTTCAGTCTATTATATGAAACAAGTTTCAGAGGTGACCTCTTGCTCTTGAAAGTGCTCCCAAGCCAAACTCAAATTTTAGCTAAATAAAACCTTAATATCAATTTTCCATTCAGTTATAGAGAAAAATACACAGGGAAATTTTCAGACATTGACTCAGACAGATTCTTGGGATTCATTATAATGAATTAAAAGAGATTTTTTAAAAAATTGTTAAAGATAACGGAAAAGACTAAGTTATTCATTGTCCAAAAACCTCGTGTCATTTCTGCCTTAGAAAACAGGACTGGGGTCCTATGACCAAACCCTCTTCTCTGGTGGGAGATCAAAACACGCACGCAATGATAAATGCACTCATGAGGCCCATCATATGAGCTTGTTAACTAGAAACGAATCTTCTGATACCCGTTAAGGGCGGTACTAAAGGCTTGCTCTCCCTCTGATGCTGCGGCATCCCTCCTGAACTGAACAGAGATTGATATTTGAAGAGCTAACTTTTAGCTGCTCAAAATTTTGGCAAGCAGAAGTTAATCAGCTCTTTGCAGTCTGCTCATGGTCCCAGTTAAAATGGGAGAGGGAAAAGGTCTCAGAACAGAGATATTTGAAGGGACAAGGGCAGAAAAAGTTAAAATTGCTTCTCCTAGTACAATAGTCAGTCAAACAGCCAGGTACAAAGTGTCCCAGTTAAGCCATTTATTGTACACATATGGTCACAGGGTTGGCTTAAGGACTGGTTAATAAAAGTGTAATATTTGTTACTAATACACTGGCAAACTAAAGTGTAATAATACTTTCAAGACTGTGAAGACTGTAATCTCATTCCTTCACAGGTATGGGACCAAGAGAAAAATGTGCTTCATGATAGCACCTTGGTAGAGGGGAGCAAAGAAAAATAATGAAACCCAAAAATTCTATATGGTAATCGTCACTATTTGAGTCAAATTTCATGTAAGAAAGTGCCTGCAAGTTCTTCTTCAGCTTCATTAAAAACAAGGGAAGGTGATGAAAAATAGTCCTTTTTCTTGACATAAATTCTTAGGACAATGTGTAATATTTGAGGCTTTTGGCATGTGACAGTCTCACAGCTCAGAAAGGACAGCCCTTGAAAGGACTGTGCCCACACCTCTTGTTTAAACAGTTCCCACCTGTTCTTTCTAGCAGCAAAAGAAGGACAAAACACTTGTAAAAAAGGCAACTTCATCTGTATCAACAAAATCAAATAAAAAAACTTGCAATTAATCAGTCTTCTCATAGATATGTGTGTATGTATATATGTATCTGCATGTATATTTCTAGATATGTATACACATATATATCTACATATAGGTGTATATGTATATAGAAAACTAACAAGACAAGTACTCTATTCTAAAGTGACTTCTAAAGCCATCCAAGGAAAGAAGTTTCTTTTGGTACTCAAGCCACATTACAAACCTGCAGTAGAAACCACACAAACACACACACACACACACACACACCACAGCATGCTAAGCATATTTTAAAAAGAAATTCAACAGAAAGACAAAGTCTCTAGTCGGCCTATTTCTCTGTTTCTTAGGAAGGACAGGTTAATACCATCATACCCTCATCCTGTCTCTCCCCCTTTGGTCACTGGACCAAAGCAGATCAGTGAAGATTCAGTGAACACCCACTCTGTTCCCTTATCACCAAAACTAATTTGGGATGTCACACATGCTGGAAGGCCCCCAAGAGCAGTAGTGGGAAATCTACCCATTATCTTAAGGCCGGTCCCATTTGGAGACAAATTATACATCCAGAGGCTCTGTACAGCAAAGCCAGAGCTGCAGAGTTATCCATCTTTGCAGCTTGCAAAACATTGCTCTCATGCAATAAGAAAAAACATTTCTATTTTGGGCTCCTAAACCATATGAAAGTTTCGAAATGGCATCATAGTGAAATGCACCCAGTAGAGATTAAAAAGCAAAACAGAACATGCATAGAAATAGAAACTAATGCAAGCGCAGCCAGCCTCATGCTTTAGGTTTTCTAACAAACCATTAAAAAATGGAGAGACCATGCAAAACAAAGTGGTGCTGGAGTGTTCCTGGGAGGTGAAGTTATGATGAATTAGAGTTTATTTAATACTGGCACAGAAAACTGTTCATATCAGATTATGCAATGGTGTATATTGTTATACACCTTTCGAAATCTGCTGATTACAAACACTCCTTACTCTCTGTTGTTTCAGTTGAGAGATACATAAGAAAGTGTCTTACGCACTTGTGATTAGAATCAAGCTTTTAGAAATGAGTGAGCAATTACTTTTGAAATTATACCAGCATGTATTTGGTTGCAGTCTTATCTCACTAAGGAGATTCATGTCCTGAAACTGCACTTGGGCCTTATTTTAAAATAGCTTTTCTCCTAAGCTTTATTGCAGACTTACAGAAAAGCTTCTCATTCCTCCCACATTTAAAGAGGGTTTTCAAATTACATTTGCTATGATAGATAAAAGATATGACATTCTTGCTCATACTGATATGTTCTCTCTTTAGTAACTGTGAAAGGGGGAAATATAGCTAGGGCTAAGAAGACTTACTGGTTTAATGGAGGGTACAGAGGTAGTCTATAGATACAAAATACTGACTCAAGGAAAGCAACTGACTCTCATAAATTTACAGGTTCAGAGTTAAGTGACACGTGATAGCATTTAGAGAAAGTGATGAATTTCATGCAATAAATGACTAAAATTTTCAGAGCAGGAAACTGGTGTATTTGAAATGGATTTGTCATTTCTTTCTGCTCTTTCATGTATGGGCCTGATCATGACCAAGAACAAGGAGATTTTGTTTCTATTAGAAACTTTCCCTAACCCTTCAAAGATTTTAGGAGAGGGTCTGAAGGGGAGAGGGTCTGAAGAGGGTCTTATTCTCTGGGGGAGCAAATCCCATTCCCAATCTTAGGAGACTGAACCTCCCTTCGTGAGCTTATTCCCAAAGGAGGGGTAAAATAGGACCAGAACTCCACATTGGAGTTAAAGTCTCAGGCAAGTCTAATTCATAAGAATTGCCTCATGAAGTTACATCAGACTAAGGTGAGATTGATGAGCTGGCCTTGTATATAATAATAGATATTTTATACCTTTAAGGTTCTAGTATACTTTGACTAAAGTACGTTTAGGAGTTCCTGGTAACCACTGCATTTGTTTTCTCAAAAGCTTTTAGAATTGCTATCTTTTCACATTTATCATCACCTTAAGTCCAAATTAATACAGTGACTTAAAATGCCTGTCAGCTATGGAGTTTTCCTTCCCATTTTGTGGCAGTTTGTCCCATTAATAGATAGCTACTTGAACCCTGATTCTGGTGCTTTTCCTCATGCAAGTGTTTAGCATTGACACAAGGTTCAATACACTTGCCACTTACTACTTTCCAAACTTTTGGAAAAAAATACATCAGTTTAGCAACCCTGATATCAAAAATCAATACCAAACTGTGATAAAAAGCATTATACCTCCACATAGAAGGTCTTCTGAAATGTTTCATTTAGCATTGACCCAACCCATTCAGTTAATCAGAACAGGGTGTGTTTTGGGAGCATTATTAAATACAAGATTGCTCCCCAAAAAAATCAAAATTCAGAATTTTGTAGGGATGTGGACAGAACTTGTTGCCATCCCATGAATAGTGAATTGCTGAGTAAAAGTCTGTAGGTAAATGGGATGAGGGAGCTGTGACATTTTAAAAAATGCATTGACCTAATATTCACAAAAGTTTCCAGTTTCCTTAGCTCTACCAAAACATATCCACTCTATCTTATTTACTCTTCAGGAACAGAAATCCCTGGAGGGAAAACACATCAGAGTGATAATAATAATCCTGACAGACTATGAACCCAGTTATTCTTCTCATGCTTACCCAATTAGCCTCCTTTACTTTTCCCAACTGGGATTCCTTGCCTGCATTATGTGACCCTGTTGCTCGCAAAGTGTGTAATGAACTTCATTTGAAACAAGGATTCTGACTTAGAAAAAGAAATTAAGCTGATGCAATGAAATATGTTCTTTACCTGATGTTAATCAGTGTAGAGACAAAAACACCTGATCATCTATTAGAGTGAACCAGTGCAGGTATAGCAGGTTCAGAAAGGCATCAGTGATTTACACAGAGGATCAAGTCCAAAGGCTCCTTCCAGTTCTCAGGCCAAGACTAAAATCAAATGTGACCACTTAGAGTGCAGCATCTCATGAAGTGACTCCTACTGTCCTTAACAAAGACCACCAAAGCAACCTGTTGTTGTTTGCAACTTCTGTTCGTTACCAGCATGGCTCAGACTTAGAGCTGTCATTCGTTCATGCCTGACCATGCTGGTAATGATCAGAAGATGCTGTTTTCCTTATATGTTTGTGTCTTGTCACCAGTCACATATAGATCTAATGCTGGAAGTCACTTGCCCTTATTAGGATTTATTCCTAAAATGCTTTGTCCAGTAAAGCTGTCAGCTAAGCTGTACTTAAGTGTAATTTTAAAGTTGAGTACGACTTCATAAAATAGAGATCTAAGTCACCCCTTTCTTCCATGAGCAAGAGTAGACACTCTCATACAGACATGAAAGGAGAGTCTTCCCATGAAGAATGAAGAAACTGCGCTCTAGGGTTGTCTTCTTTAGAGAGACATTCGTTCTATTCATCTAAGTGACATATAACATGTTTTGGTTAGAACTGTAATATTAAACCACCTGCATTTGCAGCACATTTAACTTTACGGAAATACAGTACACGTCTGAGTGGCTTAATCTATGCTAGTACTTTGAGAACAGACCACAAAAAAGATTGTTTTATAGTGGTTTTTTTAAAGCAGTATAATTTCTTAGTAACCAATTTTGAAATGTTGAACCGCAACCCGCAGTTAATTAAACTGGGTCATGTATAATTTTTTTTACACTACAAATAACCACGCTTCATTTCTGCAAACCATGTCCTGTGTAAGCACAATATTTATCTCTTCTATCTGCCTCAGGGTTTTATCCTCCAACCAGTCATGATGGTATCTGAATACCTTCAAAGTAAAAATAGGTAGCTGCAACAAACACTTGGACCCCATGGCATGAAGAGGTCTCTATGGAATCTCCAGAACTGTTTTCCTTATATGTTTGTGTCTTGTCACCAGTCACATATAGATCTAATGCTGAAAGTCCCTTGCCTTTATTAGGATTTATTCCTAAAACGCTTTGTCAAGTAAAGCTGTCAGCTAAAGCTGTACTTAAGTGTAATTTTAAAGTTGGGTACAACCTCATAAAATAGAGATCTTACGGAAAACTCTATTTAGGAAGTGTGTGTGTATGCATGTATGTGTGTGTGCATGTGTGTGCAAAGGGGTATCAGCATATATTTTTAAATATTTATTGACCCCCCCCCCCAGCATTTCAGGGTGTTTGGTTGTTTGCTTCTTTTTTTGGTAACTCGTTCATGGATATAAGTTTTTAAATCCAGTATAGTTTTTAAATTTTCAAAAACCCTTCTTCTAAAGATGGCCAGATGGGTTTCATCCAATCATCTCCGTAGGTCTTGATCAAAAATGCCTCTTCCATAGCTTTCAGGCACTTTGCCCTGGGCTTGTGTGTTCTGTCTCGTAGCAGAGCAACACAACTCCTATGATGGCTCTTATACTGTAATTCAGTCTCTAAAAAAGATGGGGCTTGACCTGATTATCATGCTGTATTATTTAGCTAGCCCACAATAATACCTGGGAATCAGTGAAGACACTTATCCCTGCATCTCGTGAGGAGTCCTAAATCAAGGCAGATGTGGACAGCCACATTTTGTGTTTCAGGACTGTCTTTAGCTCTAGCTAGAATAAATCACAGGAATGCAACAGCAGAGGGAAAATGGCCTGCATCTCATGTGAGAAGAAAGACAAAGTTTCTTACTGGAAAACAGATAAAAGAAAACTTTAGCTACAGATGTGACCTTGTCACCTGAGCAGGGTTCAAACAAGATGCTAGTCTTCACAGTACTTTACTAAAATTGGTATGCCCCTGGTGGAAGGCTGAAACATTACTTGGGAAGGTCTTCAGATGGTTCTGGTTTATAACTAGTATCCCCTGGGTCATGCCCAGATTTAGCTCAAGTTCTTCATCTGATGACTGAATTTTATGTGGACAATATGACACCAGCTCTTGTGATACTACTCATACAAATTAGGGGTACTAGGTAAACACAGGGTGTAATTGCTCACCTTGATGGTTATTAGAAAATTCAAAAGAAAAAACAAAATTCAAAAGAACAACATCCTCTTTCAACATTTAGTCAAACTTTAATCCAATCAACTGCCAGTCTGCAAGAATTCAATGTTGAGTAATACAATTAGAGATCTTTCCTGAGTAGAACAAGAATCTATGAGTAATGTTTCTGGACTTGCAGTAGGCACCTGGGAAGAAGAGAATAATAAACAGGTAAATATATATTTATGTTGATTACCCAGGAACTAAAGAACAGTGACTTGAATGGATGAGTATATTTCAAAATCCATAAGTATTATTCAAATTCCTTCCAATAGTCTGATGTTGGATCTTGTATAAGTTTAAAGTGCCTCTCATCTTTAAAGGAGAAATAATAGTTCCTCTCCACAGAGTAAAGTGATCTAACAAGTATTAGCATTTCCTTTGAGATCTTTGAGCAGAAAAAGCAGCTAAATAAGATCAGTATTACAATTTCAGCAGTCTTTAATGTACAGCAGAGATGTGGAAAGCCTGTCTCCTCCTCTGCCTTTCTCTTGGAAAGAACCTTCTGTAATAATTAGCAACTGAAAAGTCTATGATCAGTATTGCAAAGACTATAAAAAGAACTTTCTTTCTACAAATGAACTGTTTGCTAGGAGGGAACACTGAGCATACCTACATAGAAAAAGTGTGGGTTTTCCAAAACAAACACTTTTTTATATGAAATGCAGTATAGAACAGTGTTGGGTCTGGATGACCTTCACCAGTGCTGACACTGAATCAGTGCAAAATCATTGAAGCCCAGAGCATAAGCAGTCTGTGATATCCAGACAACATATTGGTATTATTTAATCATCAAAACATTGCATTTATCAGTAAAATAACCTTCATTCACCCACATAAACGGAATAGAACCAAATATCAGTAGATATTTTTTGGTTCCCAAGGTAGGTATTGACCTGACTCAGTAACTTTTTTGGTGGCTAATCTTTGCAGTGCTGGTTTTGTCTGTCCAAAGGTATGACTTCAATGGAATGGTTTCCTAGCATTCACCCTAAAGTTGGCCACCTAAAAGCTGGGACATCTAGAATCAGGAGTCACTTTTGGACATCTTGCCTGTGACTTCTAAACAATTCATCCCCACCACATTTTGTTCATCCCTTTTATCCTGCCCTTCCTCCTTTACTCTCAGATGTCTTCAGGGAGATGATCATCAGCTCAATGGGGCCAGAATGCATCCATGTTTTAAAGATATCATCTTGCCGCTCTGCCTGTGAGGGCTGCTCTGTCTCTTTGGTTGTGCCTCCTTGGAGGAATTCTTCACATCCTAGAACATCCTTCAGAAATAGTCCTGCTCTGTGCAGTGGCTCTCCTGAAGTGCTGCTACAGGTGCATGAAGCCATGATTCATCCCACAGTGCATGCAGCATTGGCCTTCCACAGAGTCGATGAATCTGCATTTAATCTACAATGAATCTGCAAGGAATGTACTCTTTGACACAGCAGATAAATCTACAATGGTGACTCATCCTGTCCTACAAGAGAAGTCTAAGAGGGGAAATGAATAATCTTTTAGAGATACTTATCTTTCTTCACTGATTGTAAAGGTACCTAAAGAATTTGGACTAGACATATAACTTCTAAATTGCTAAAGACAGCTGTAATGGACAAAGAAAAGATTCTGCTTCTGAAAGTAGAGACTTTATACATTCAAAGGCTGTAAGGCCAGATGGACCATTGGACTATCTCCTTGACTTTCCTCTACATGAGCCAGACCTTAATTACCCATTTTTTCCCCAGAGAAGTTTCTTACTTATCTTAATAGAGTCACTTCTCAATTTTCTCTTGATAATCTAAGCAGATTTTGCACTCTAACTCGCTCACTCTGAGGTATTATTTCCACATTGAGTTTGAATAACTTCCATGATTCTTTTCAGTTTATCAATACCCTATAGAACCATGGACACGATATTCATTCTCATTGGCATTTTGTCTTGAAATAAAACCACTTCCTTACTTCTTCTTGTTCTTCTTTTATTTAAAAAATCTGAGGACTGTCATTAGATCTTCTTTCCATATTATCATACTGGAAATTTATGTTGAACTTGCCACTTTCCTCGCTTAGTTGTTTTAAGTTGCCACTTTCCAGGCTGCATTTCTGCAGTCTGCAGATATTTTCTCTGTAGGCCTGAATTCCTTAGTTTAGATGTATAGCTTTATATTTAGCTGTATTAAAATGTATTTGACTTAAATAGGCCCCAGTTATTAAGTGATCCAACCAGCTTTATATGACTACCTGGATTACTTACGCTGATTAGGAGTCTGGGCATAGGACTACTTTAACACCTCCATTAGAAGATAATTCCTTGTGGATAATCATGTTTAAAGCCAGTTCTCTTTCCATTCAGTGCAATTTGCTAGTATTTTATAGAGCTAATTTTTTATTTATACTATCAAGTGATACTAGGTCGAACAGTAAGTTTTGTTTAATAAGATCTATTTTCCATAATTTGACTGTAATTTATTGCATTCTCTTCTTTTGATTTTTTATTCTTTTACTCCTCTATAAGCTTTTCAATTATTTTGTTCAGGAATAGAGTTAGCCTCTGGTTACCTCAGATATTCTTCTTTGCCTTTCTTCAGTATTAGCATAATATTGACACTTCATCAGTGTCCTACTGTGATTCTCTAGAGTATTACAGTATTTCTCAAAAATTTGTATTCATGGCACAATGGAACAGTTTGTTCAGACAACTCCTTTTTGCTTGCTGATTTTAAAATGTCTGTCCTTTGTGAATGCTATTTGTCATCCTCCTTAGACATTTATGGATTGGAAAATGCTTCATCATCCTCTCACAGTTAAGCACACCATCCCTTCTACATCATCCCTTCTCTGCTGAAATATGACAGAAATATTTACTTATGTTTTCCTTTTCTGTATGATTTCTAACCATTTTATTGTATTCATCAATTATATGGCTTGATTTCATATTCATACTTATCCCTTTTGTTGTACTGGAGTCTGCCAGGCTTCTCTTTAGCTTCCCTTATTCTCTAAATTTTAATAGCTTTAATCTGTACTGATAGCTACCTAGTTTCATTTCTCTGCTTGTCACATATATATGTACATATTTAGTACTTCTTAGAGGAGCATCACTGCACCACTAAGCCTGTAAATATCTAAAAAAATTTTGAAAAACAATTTTGACAGGAATGACATTGTTGGGGATGTCACTTTTAAAACAGAGGCCAGTAAAGATTGTTTTAGCCCAGTAGAAGCAATTAGGATATTTCAGTTAGCTAGACTGAAGTGTGCAGCTGAAGCAGGGAGGTGGTTCCCCAAAGGAGGACAACACTACTCATTAGCAGAAGCTGGCAGCACTGCATGGTACCATGCCATGTAGAGCTGCTGTTTAAATCTTGATGCTGGAATCCATTGCATGTTCTGCTTTTTGAATTAAGTAAGAGAAGAGTCTCTCTGGTATAGGATGAATATATGTTGTTTTGCCTCTGAGATTTCAATTTCATAGCTTTCTTTAATGGAGGCACTGTCCTTTTCTTGAAAAAGCCTTTAAACCAACTCTCAGGTTTGTACTTCTGTTTTCTTGTTGGTAAACAGATTAGGAAATGGTGAGCTTGATGCAAATCAATGTCTGTGGATGTTCCACGCTGGACTAAGCGTATCACTTTATATTACACCCAATCTGTTTCATAAGCCAATAAAGAAAAGCTCCAAAATATAAGACTGGAGAGGGCTTATCTGGGCCATCTAGTTGAGTCCTCCACAACTGCAAGCACTCAGGTCCCAGATGCTACTGGCAGTGGCACAGGATATATACCTTGTGACAGATGACTCTTGTTTAAGTGTGAGAAATAGCAGTGGCCACTTTTCACAAGTCCGTTCTCAAGCACTGAGGACCTGGTTAGTCACTATAAAATTTTGCTGCTACAGGGCAAATAGAAGGAACTGTCTATAACGGGTCAGTATCTGTCCGGCCCTTAGCTAGAGGCTGGCAAAGTCACTGTATGCTTTACTGTAGTTCTTCAAAAGCTGCCCTTCTCCCCACAAAGCACTGTGCGGATCCCCTCGCACTTCATGAGAGATGACTTCTGAGCGGGCACCACTTGGCTTGCTTAACACTCCCTAAAAACATAAAGGGAGATAGAGGAAGGCAAAGAAGTAGTCCTATATTTCTAGAAAAGCCTAGCTCATTCTACACATTTCAAATTCACATTGTCATTAAGCGCTCAGAGAGATCAAGGTGCAAATTTAATTTGTACTTGGCATAACGCAATAGCGTTACTTCATCTCGTGTTTTGTACTCCCTGGAGGCACACATAACACTGAGCCGAATCTCACTGTCTTCAGAGCAGGCCTTTAAGACTCAGGCATTTCCTCTGCTTTTTCTCTGCCAACCCAGCTGTGGAAGCCTCACAGCCCTGGGAAGAGCATGACTTCTTCATGGTTCTTTTCTAGAGCAAACACTGGGGAGGTCGGGGCTATGGCTGGCTGGGAGGGTCAGCAAACACTCCTGGTGGGCTCCACATTGTCTTGACCATGTGCAACTCCTGGAGAGGCTGGCTGCACAGTGGAAGGGGATGAGACCCATAGGAAAAATGAGGGAAGGACACGTGTATTAGCTTTTCCCTCTGCTGATTACTGGGACCCATCACAGCATGACCCCCACCCTGCACCGTGCCACATCCTCTCTCACACCTCCTGCAGGGAGATGGGAAAGCCAATAACGCTATTGAAATCTCACATCTAGGAATGCACAGGCACTTAGGTACTTTCTTGTAAATCTTCTCAGGCCAAGGCAATCCTTAAGAGCATAACCACAAACTGTTGAAAAAGGCATGCAATTTTTGCCCCGGATGCATTTACACAGGTAGAAGTCCTAACGGGGGTAAAGCATACAGTTAAACCAGCATTTCCCCAGTATGGTTATTTCCCTTCCCATACAAGGAAAGCAGAGCTGGATGGTTTTCTTCTTAGCTACACATGGTGCAGCTACCTAAAATCTCCTTCTACAGTCAAAATAGAAAGAAAAAGGCACTTCTTGAGTTCAGTTGACCTTCTCCTCAGGTAGATGTCTAACAAAAGATGACTGACCACCAACATATCGCAGGTGAAGGCCAAGGGCTCTCCTCACCACAGGCCAGGACTGGGGGCCGGCATCAAGCTCAGAACTCAGTTGTGGTGTGGGGGAAAGTATAATCACTGCTTATGTGCTCACCAGCTGTGTATGCTCATCAGTGATTTTTCTCACCCTGTATTGTGCTAAGGGCATCCCATCACATCTCTGAGCATGGGTATGTGGCTTTCAGACAGAGATGTCCAGAAACACTTGGCAGGACAGGGGGTTCTGATGCTTCCCTCTCCTGGCCAAATTCACTTTTTGCAGGCTGGACCTTACATGTCTATAGACAATTCAGTCATCAGAGTGTCCTGGAAAAAACCTGCAAGCAGTGAAAATCCCAAATAACACAGGTTTCAGCAGTACCTTCACAGTCCTGACGTTATTACTCTCTATGGCTGTCATTTTGTCATTTTTCACAGAGGTAAAACCATCTTTTTTTTCCCTGAAGGTACACAGCCCTGTGGAATTAAAACACAGCTCAACCACTCTAGAATTAGTCACCAAGGTGCGGTGTGCCTGTGCTTGAAATCCCTCTTTGTAAGGGGGAATTACATTTTTTTCTTTGTTGCCAGAATAATACATCTGATTATGAGAGGAGAGTGGTCATTCTGCCTACGGCATACTCATGATTTACTCTGATATGATATACTAGACAGACCCAGCAAAATGACCGTTCACTAGGTGGCATCATTGACTGCCAGCTGAGCAACAAAGCAGGGACAACCACTGGCTACCGTGGTACCTAGATCATCTCCTCTTCACTTCTCCTCTTACAAAATCACAACACCCAGTATAAGGCACAGACTTCAGCAGTTCTTGTGAAGTGTAAACCTCACAGGGCACTAAGTCTGCTATCACGTGCTAATTTTTTTTTCTTTATCTTTTTCTTTTTTTCCTCTTGGCACTGGCAGCCAAGCTTGGTGGGGGGGGGGGGGAAGGGGGACTAGCCTCCTGTGAAACATGGATTATTTCTGCACTTGTTTATATGCACTGCCCCCTTGTGATAAAATATGTTGCCGAAGTCCTCCCGTTTTCCCTTTTTGTATTTTCCTGTGCTTGTTGGTTTGCACCCCCACCTTCTTTAAGTCTCTTTTCCCAAGACAGAAAATTACTACTATCATTAGTAAAAGGATGAAAGAAAACCAGCTAAAAGTTTTATTAAAAGCATCTTACACTTTTTGTCACTCTTTTATGCAATTAAAATCTTCCCAGATTGTTTTAGTAAATGCACTGAAATGAGATAGATATGTAGATAACAGTTACTCTAGAATAAAATGTACACTTAAAGGTATGAGGAAAATATTTAGCTGTGCATCGAAAAGGCAATGTTTGAAGACAGAATAACTTTGGAGGATCACTGTACAGCAGTGTTAAGCAGTCATCATCATAACAGCCTAGGGAATTAGCCAAAATCTTCCCCTTCACTAAAAGGGAAGGCTACTTTATGCTGCAGTCTTGATCTCCAAAACCAAGCAGAGGCAGAAGTCACTTCTCAAAGCTGAGCAGAGAGGCAAAACCATTCACAGCTTGACGGGGACGGATGAAAAGCCAGTGCTACCAGGGAAGGGAAGGAAGTGGAGGAGAAGCAAAGAAACCCTGCAAAACCAAGAGAAAGGCAACTTAACGGCCCACACTGGCGGGGGAGTGTGTGCCACACAATACAGCCCGGAGAGCAAGCTTCTGGGATAAACACTGGCTGGGAAAGAATAGCATCCTCCTGGGGTTTGGGCTATACCTATCAAGGATACTTAACTACAATCCGTTTGTCCTCTGAATGGAAACAGGGCACAGAATTTATGACTGTTTTGTCTGTGTTGACTGTATAGGTAGGAAAATTTCCTAACGTGCCTTGCTTTATACAGCATACTATTTCTTTCTGTTTTTCATATTGCAATAATTAATTTTGTGGCCACCATTTAAGAACCAAGCATCTTCTAAATCACCTACCATGCTTTTGAGCTCTGGTGAGAATTTTTTTATTTTTCTCAGGAGTTGTATGAATGAAGGGAGATTTTCAGAAAAGTTGACTGTTATTTGTGCCCAAAAGAGGAATTGAATGTCATTACAATTTAGGGGGAATAATTTAATAATTACATCCATAACTGGCATCTTGAAACATTCTTTGTAGTCAGGACTCCTGACAGATCACTGGCAGTTCTTTCAGATTAACCTTCGTGAGCTTTTTAGACTCTGCTCTGACTCCGAGTAAGAGGAGCTGAACAGTTTAAAATATAAAATATCAAAGTTATAGGAAGCAACAAAATAGAACATATATAACATGAGGCATTTAGCTGCAGGATCACACAAAAAAGTGTGGTTTTGGCATAAAGTCAAAAGTCAGGATTTTCAGAATCAGTGTTTTCTCTCTCACATGCTTCAATCTTTCCATGATTGTGGAGTATGAAACAGCTTCTAGTTATGGGACTATATGTTGAATAACTCCAGAGTCAGTGAAAAAAAGCACACGATCCCGTAATCAAAGACTACATTATGACTGATGTGCTGAAGGAAGAAGAAGAAGAAGAAGAAGAAGAAGAAGAAGAAGAAGAAGAAGAATGAGAATGTAAAAAAAAAAAAAAAGTTGACAGAAAAACTAAATCCTGGCCTTTTCTAAATTCTGCATGCTTGACTTTAAAACCTCTATGTTCTTTTAAGATTTTTTAATGTAATGTCCTCTTATACATAAGAAACAAACAAAAATAATAAACAAGAACTGTATTGACTTCCCTAGATCGACATTTTGTCACGTTAAGTCACAAGTCTCATTTTCAATCCCCACTCCAAAGCACAAGGTGGCAGAACTCATCAGAGAACAACTGTTGTTTTTTTTTTTTTTGTAATGGCAAAGCAGGGAATTCTTTTCCTGACCTTGCTTTCAATAAGCATGAATCACTTTAGCCAAAACTTCTAAAAACATGAAGTCCAAGCCAGGCATCCCACGTGGAAATTTTCAACCTGCCTGCTGTAGCCTGGCAAAATGGTAAGAAACTGAAACAGGGATTCTCTGAGGGGAAATACCTGACTATCTTAAACAGGGGTGTGCCTGCCTATCGCCAAGAACAAGTGAAGGACCTGGTGATAACCTGTATGTGCCTGTGCATGGACCACTGGAGATGGGGGGGATGAACTGTCTGGAAAACAGCTATGCAAAACACTGCACTTCACTTTGACTCGTGGAGCATCTGGAGTAAGACGATTCTCACTGCGCCAGTATTTTCCCAGACAGGCTGACTTTTCATTTAGGCATCTCTCCTCCCACCTCTCTGCTATTTCTGGAATAACAGCCCCTCAACAGGCAGTTGCAAGAGAGTCACTGCTTGGAAGCTCCTGGACACGAACGTAGGGAAAATAGAGAAGAGGCCTATACAACCGTGACTGAAGCATACCAAGCCCTACAGCCTGCATGTTTCCAGCCCTCCTGCCAGCTGTTACCCAAGGGGCTTTTCAGGATCAGAGCAGCCTCACCATTGCTAGACAGCATGCTTAGGATGAGCCTGGGGAGATCTGCTGTGTGCTTGGCCACTTGGGTCTCTGAGCTTTTGGGACTAGGTCTCCTTGCAAATGGGAGCATGGATCCAGGGCAAGTGCAGTGTATGCTTTGAAGAGCTCAGCTCCACAAATAACTGGCAGCATGGATATGCCCTCTGCAAAACCCAGATGCATGCAGAACTCAGTAGCAACTGATAGCTGCACCGCTTTAACCTCCATGCTGGACTTCCCTGGCTAAGGAAATTAGAGAATGTGGGTTTGGGGGTTTTTGAGGGAGAGGGAAGGTGTTGGGAAAATATGCAAAAAGTAGAACCTGACAAAAATACTGATTTCTAGTGTCTAAAGAATCCAAACTTCAGCATTTGTATTTTGCAGACTTTGCATGTATCTCCTTTCTTCTTTGTTTCCTCAGAATTATGGCAGGTACCTCAGCACAGAGGTGATGCTGCTGCCCTGTCGGCGCTGCAAGCTCTTCAGCAAAGACGGTAAAAGAGCCAGGCAGCCAACACCCCTCTAAGCTATAAAAATCTAGCAACGAGTCAACATCAGATGGTGCGGAGCTTCACTCCAGAAAAACATTCAAGAAATATTTGAACTGCATATGAACTTCTTACTGTTGAATCTGCAAAACTGACTTGGAAATGTCATGAGAACAATCTTGCTCAAGAAATTTCTGCTACTTCCTGTTTTCAGTGGTGCTGATAGACCTTCAGTGCTATTTTGGCACATCAGCAACTTAAGATGAAGTGAATGACCCCAGCCTTTGCTTAAAATCCACAGCAAAACTGAACTGAAGCAAGACAAAAATAACTATGTGTGCTTTCCTCTACATTTTTCCCGGCATCCTGCAAACCAAAATACTCAAACTGGTCTAAACTCAAATGTCATTTCTGTAGGGCTGTCTGAAACTGGAGAAAAATGAAGCATAAACAACAAATTCCAGCTCAGAAAGCCAAGCATCCTGGGAGCCAGCCATCAAGAGAGCAGCAATGGTGCAAGAAGTGGAAGGACCACCTTCCTGTTTCCCAGTTTGCCCACCTTTTGGCTCGCTGCAGGATCAGGCGCCTGGAAAGCTCGGGCTTGCTGCCACCTGCCAAACTCATTGCAAGGGGGCAGAGGCTGCCAGGCGCGGCGGGCAGCCAGGGCTCTGCCCGGGAGCTGGGCCAGCCTTCGCACAGGCCCGGGGTGCTCATGCGGCCCCGCTCCTGGGCAGCCAGCTCTGCCTGTGTGCAGAGCGCTGCCTCCCCTCCCCAAAACACAGGGTGCTCCTGGGGGAGAGAGCTTGGGAGAAGTCTCCCAGTGCCAGCTCGGAAACAGCCCCCTGGGCACGCTGCCAAGCAGCCAGTGCTTCCATTTTAATTTCCCTGACAGCAAATAAAACAAAACTGCATATTTGGAGAGAAATCATTCTGACAGAAAATTCCCAGCCAGCCCCATTAGAGGCTGCTCTTGATGTAAATGCAGCCTGGGAGCAGAGAAGCAGGACTGGACATTTCCCTTACAACCCTCTGTTTTGTAAGGCTCCCAGCGGCTTTTAAAGCCTCAGTGCCAATGTCAACACCAGCCTTCCTATTCCTCTGGTCAGCAGACCCAAAGAAGAATTTGTGTGCCCGAAGGCTTCTTTATTCTTTGAACTACAGTAGTTGGTCTGACAAAAGAGATTATAGCTACCTACAAACCGTGCCTCATTCATAATCCCAGGCCTTCCTGTTCACCATTCAGAGTCCTAAAGGAGAGCATTAAGCTGCAATTAAACAGTTTGGCATGTGGGAAATGCTGCCTCCTGGTTGATACAAAGATAACTAAGATAAAAAGAGAATTCATGAAACCTGTGGGCCAATAAAATGAGAAAATATCACTTCTTTCTCTAGTGTTAACTAGGAAATACAAATTTCTTCCCCATTAGCTCTCGACGGCTTGGTGGCATCATACTCTTGGTTAAGAGCATGCCTCTCTTACCAGCACAGTCAAGTTTACTATCTGGAACAAGCCCAGGACGAGGCAGGGTTGCCTGATGTAAATCATGTATCTGCCCTAATTACTGTTGTGGATGTTGTCCCGCAAGAAGAACTGGGCAATAATTATGTCTATCTACAAAGAGCACACATTCACTGAGGGTACTGAATCGGCTGGGGGTCTCTCTCTCTCTGTTGTTATTTTGTGGGTCACAGTTTATAATTTACAAAGAACAGTTAAAAAAAATGTTTTTTTTTTAAATAAGAATATTCCTGACAAAATCACCCTGACATTTAGCAGCTCAATGAATAAAAAGAAAGGAAAAAACCTTCCTCCAAAAGCATAGAAAGCACAGAAGGCAGAATAGCAACATCCTGGCTTCCACCCCATTGCAGTGTCTGGTCTAGAGAAACATTTTGGGTAACAGATCTGGAGAGAGCCATCTCAGGAAGTCCATGGGGCTGGTGCTCAGTGCTGTTCCCAGCATTTTGCCAGCCGGCTCTGAGTGCCAAGCTCTGGGACGGGGCATGGTCACATATCCTCCAGTATCTGTACAATGTGGTTCTCTCTCAGATCCCATGCCCTCCCTCACTAGACACAAGCCATGGATGTGGCCATGGCCGTGGGATGGGCTGGTGGCCTCCCAAGGCCCATTCCTGCCCTGTGCTCCAGGATACCAAGGCCCTGCTCCATCTGCACCTCTGGGTGCTGTTACAGGACCGCTTCACTCAACATTTCACATCTGATTGCAGGGAAACAGGTTTCTGCTTTCTGCTGCCATCGGCGGAGGGTGGCAGATCCTTGCACATACTTGGGAGTGGAGCCCATGCGCCCTGCATGCATGTTTGTCTTCCAAAGTGCTCTTCTTCCTCCACAAATGCTCTTTTTCCCTCCCTGTTTTCCTCTACAGTGAAAACCTGGAATACCCTTGCCTCCAAAGGATAATACAGACTGCAATTAGGCTGCCAGTAACCTAGCCACAGCCCGTGTCCGAGCAGCCTCGGCACTACAGTGAAGACGTTTGCCGAGTACCCGCAGGTGGCTTCGGACAGTAAAGCAGAGAGGGCATCATGCCAGATCCGGCGTTTTCACTCCGTGCGGAGCGGACCAGGAAGATGCCTGTCGTGCGGCAGGCCGGCGGTTGCACCTCCCCATGATGTGATGCCACGCGCTCTTGACTTCCCGTGTCCTCTTAGCCCACATCCCTTTAGCCCACATCCTTCTGCTGGGGCGAGTGCGCATTTCTGCTGTGGCCAGCCCACCGTGCCCACAGCAGACCTGGCCCCTGCCTACACCCACAAGGATGCGGGCGAGCACCACGGTGCACGCGTGTGTGTGATGGTGAGTCACTGCAAGGATTTTCTAGATCAACTTTTCTGTGGTCGGGGGTATGATAAGACTAGCGCAGTCCCTGGGGTGTTTCCGATTCGCTCCTCTCTCCGGATCCGCAGGCGGAGAGTGAAATGTGTGCAGTGTTTTGCGCATGGCGTTTGTCTCCCGCTCCATCCCCTCGCCCTCCCAGCCCCCAAAATTGCCTTCTTTCCTGAAATTGCCTTCTCACTGCCCATTGCAGCAAGCCCTTTGGAGATGCATGATCCTCTCTGAAATGTTTCCCTCTCCTCTGACGAGAAGAGGTGGCGTGACGCCGAGGATTGCTCATGTCTCCCTGGTCACTTTTCCATTTTTTAATGTCATGTACATTTTGCGGGCTTGTCTGCATTTTCCTATGACTAAGCCATTACCCACACAGACCCGGCGTGTTTTCTGCTTAGTGCTTGGGCCTCAAGCAGGCAAGGGGTGCTGCGGCGTGGGGTGACAAGTGGGTACCGCGGTAGGAAGGTCTGAGAGGTGGTTTTTTTGAAAGCTCTGGGTACAGTGCTTGTGGGTGCTTTGTATACTCAAAGCCAGACTGCTAAAGTTAGAAACCTCTGACAGGCTCAGCTTTGAAAATGTCCTTCCTTTTCCAAAGCCCTATGGGCGAAGTTACAATTTCCAAATTATTACAAAAAAATTTCTCCTGGTGCAACCTCTGTTTCAGGTCATGGTGAGACTCAGTGACAGAGGCAGGAGCTGCATTCAGGAGCTCCAGGTCTCCATCCAGTGTTACCAGTGCTATTCAGGACTTCATGCAATATTAGCATAAACCCAAACGTTGAATTATGAGCTGAGCTTACCCCATCCCTGCAGAATATCTTCAACTCATTTACCACTTTAAATGTGAAGTGTTTTTACACAGTATATTATTCCAGGGAACAATCTTTCTTAAAAATAGCTGCCTAGTAAATGCAGAAGCATGCTTTATGGATGCTCTACGCTTTTCAGTACAGTTTTACACAGTGGTAGTTTCCACTGTGATGACCTCTTTGCTGTTTGCTCTGCTGCTATGACCCGATACAATACTCCCCAAGGGAGATACGTAGGTCACAGGATGCAGCATTTGATAAATAAAATTTTTAAAATTCTTTCTGCTAAGGGGACAGCTCTTCCAACAGCTGGAAGGATGCACACAAACTTAAACGTAGAGGGTCACTAAATGTCCACCTGAGGAAGTGCTTAAGCACAGCTGCTTGAAGGTGCAATACATTGTGTTTGGACATGAAAACAGACACTGCAAGCCCAAATCTGGAAACAAAACGCACGTGAAAGACCAGTTATAAGCACTTAGACTGCAGCTGGGAAGGATGGTGAACCAGTGAGGGACAGCAGTGCTTTCTGAAGCAGCCTGTCAAGTTTTCGTCTAAGCGTTAGGCATCACTGCCTGGCCCTGCGCGCAAAGGGCTTGGGCACTAATTCACATCCAGACTGCATTGTGTGAATAATGCAAAGCAACCATACAAAAATACTTTTCCCCTACTTTAAGGGCATTTTTTAATTATTTCTAGCATTAGCATAAGAAAGAATCAGATCCAGTCTTAAAGAAAACTGAGTCTAAGTATGGAAGACAGTGTTGTTTATATTCCCCAATCTCTTTTTTTTTTCTCTGCTTATTTTTCTGTAAAAGAACAATGAGTGACTCTGTCCATATCAATAGGGATACACCAGCACTATTAATAAAAAATAGAAATAAGCAGAGCTGTTTTGTTGCCAGCTGCATTCACACGTTCTAGTGACACTTGCAGCATTAAAAATGTTGCCTTGATGCATTCAGGGGAAAAAAAAACACCCAGAACATGTGCCTTTCAAACACAAAAGAGAAGAAATACTTATGGGTAATTATTTTATAGGCACCCATGCTATTATTTCTAATTTCAAGCTAAAGTAACAAGACGAAAGGGCTAGTTAGATAAGTAGACAAAAATTTCATCCACAAATGAGCACTTCATGTACTCTACCGAGTAGTGATGGTAACCCACAGGTAACCCCATTGCCTTCACTGAAACAACGTATGTGCAGTCAGCAAGACCTGCTCATGAACCAGCCCATTTAAAGGCCAGATTCAACTATCCCTGTGCACTTCCAGAGACAGCCAGATTATCCACAGCCTGGCTCTTGCACTCTTATAAATCAGGGCAGATTCTACCTTATGTGCTCAAGTTAAGTACTTCCATACTCTAAATGTCAGGGTGTCCCATACTTCTCTAGTTCTGGATAAAAATGCAAATGAACATAAATCAGAAGGGTAGAACTGAGCCTCCATGTACTTTTGAATAAGGTAATATAATAACAAAAATAATTTTAGTGAAAATAGCACTGAGTCTCCTGCCAAGATTACATATGAAAGTCATCAAACACAACATTGTTACACCTTTTTAAAGTCACTACTATGTCCCTCTAGGTTGTGAAATGGAAAAGAAAAAAAGTCGGAACAGAAACTCTTTAGGGCACAACTGAATGATTTATGTTCTATTTTAGCTTGAATTTTGGCCAGAAAGAAGTTATCAAAGTGACACTTCTGTATTGGTTTTGCAAACAATCACTGGATCAGCCACTTCTTAGATCATGAATAAATCATGGCCAATAAATCACTACACATCTGTTAGATGTGCGATGAATCCTTGAGGAAACAGGATTATCTTAAGAGCATACATTTAGGTTAAGGGAACACAAGCAAGATTTGTCTTTAGTTTGCTTAGAATTTATTAGGTTAACCTCCATAAATCTTGCTAACTTTCCCTGTCCAAATATGATTTACGCAAGAATACATAATAGAAGAATAGTCAGTGGTGGTCAGCTCAAAGGTTCATCTAGCTAGTATCATGCCTATGAAAGTGGCCATCAGCAGAAACCTAGTTTACAGTATAGAAAAAAGGAAAGAACAGAATAATCTCTGCGTAACTTCTGGCAGTCAAAGATTTAGGAACTCCCTGAGCCAGAACTGCACCCAGACAGTCATGTAATAGGCAGCCATGGACCTACCCTCCATGAATTTCCCTAGGCCCGTATCAGCATATTTATACTTCTGGCTCACACAGCATCCGGTAGCAATGCATTTAAAAGCATAATTATGTGTCAGGTGAAAAATCACTTCCTTGCATTTATTTTTAGCTTATGGACTAAAATAGCTCCATTGGGTGCCCCTGAGTTTTTGCATGCTGAGAAACAGTGAAAACCGTTCCCCATCTCCTGCTCCACACCATTCCTGGTCCACAGGCCTCTACCATGCCTGATGGTTTTCCAAACTGAAGGGGTCCTGCTGATTTAGTTCTCCTACTGTGGAAGCCACTCTGCCCCTCTGATAAGCCCCCTTCTGTATAATGCTTCCAGTTTTCCTTGGTTTTTTTTTTTTTGAGACAGTATTACCAGAGCTGCATGAAGTAACCGAGATACAAGACCACCATGGATTTATACATTGGCAAAATGATGTGTGCTGTTTTGTGCTGTATGCTTTCCTTTAGAAGTCTTAACATTCAATTTGCCTTTCACTGTTCCTGAGTGCTGACAGACATTTTTCACAAAGATGTCAGCATCACCTTCCTGAGAGGTAGCAGCTAATTAAGGGCCATCATTCTGTACATATCATAACTTTTTTTTCCTAAGTGCATTGTTTGGTGCTTATCAGCACTGAATTCAACACTTTTTCTTTATTACCCTGTCAGTCAGCCCTATAAAATATTTCTGTAGGTCTCCGTAGTCAACTTCAGGTTTAAATATCCTGAATAATTTTGTGTCATCTGCAAATTTTGCCACCCCGCTATTCCCTCTCCTCTTCTAGATCGCTCTGCATTTCAGAAACAGCATGAGTCCCAGTAAGCATCTGTGGGGTCCCTCTGGCAATGACTTTCCATTGGGAAAACCAACCACTGCTTCCTGCCCGTGATTTCCAAAAGTCTGGGAGGCTGGCTTTGAGTTTTCAAACATGAAGCGACCATCTGAACCCCTCAGACAGCTTTGGAAATGCCAGCAGTTATGTTTGAATACTACTGCTGACAAGCACCTTTCAAAAACGTGAACTTCCAGGCCAGACTGCCTCTTGTGCAGCCGTCCCGTGGCCAGGAGAAGCACACTTCTCATCCAACAAGGGAGATGTCTACACACACACACATGCACACACGCGCACACACACACGCACACACCCTGTTGGTAAGTACAGCGTACAGAGTTGCTCTGTTTTTGAAAAAAGAGCATGAACCTTGGAAAAGTACCATATCTGAAGTGTCAGGCTGAATGTTTGAGTAGCAGATTTGCCTGAGTCAGCACTGCAGGATTGAGCCTTTCGTGCAAAGCTAAGCAGTTTCTTCCAGTTGCAAATCAATTTTGCTCACCTTTTGGCATGAACTGGTGGTTTCTGTTGCTTGTTCTCAGTGCCATGGATAAGATTCAGGCTTTTTTTTTCTCCTTTTTGATTCAGTGCTTGTCTGTTTCTCAGAAGATCCCTGTAAAAATAGGGACTTGCAGTTTGAGTTAGTAATACTTCTCCTGTTTGTGCCTCATTTTGTAAAAAACAGACTTTCTCTGCAAAAGGTGAGGGGAAACCTGTGTAAAAAAACAGGAAATGCCTTCAGACTACCGCTTCGTAATTGCTCATGTCACCAAATCTTTGCAGCTGAACGAGGTGCTGAAAATCAGCAATGTTCTACCCATCCTGAGGCTTCTTGTAACACAATATGTGCAATTTGTTTTCTTGCCTAAATCAGTTAAACCCTAAGTATATATTTTATGAAGATTATTGTGATTGTTGTTGTTGTTATTTGCATAATGGCAAGAACTAGAGGAGCACTACGAATGGCCTCAGCTTCCCCTGCATTAAATGCTATCTAAAGGCAGAACAAGTAGTAGTCCCCTAACCCCAAGGGGCTCACAGGGTCCACATGAGAGGGAAACGTGCAATTTTACAGAAGATCTCCACACTGAAGACTGTGGGGAAAAAAATGGCCTGAAGGTTCTTGCGAGTGACAATTCTTCAAATGCAAATTAAACAGAAGTTGCCCTCAAGAATATGCTGTACTCAAAAAGCTGGAGGTCATCTGTTGATTCAATGCAGTGTTAACACACTGTTGGGACAGGTTAGGATGGCACGAGGAACAACCCTGCCAGTGGCCACAGGTGTCTGACAAGGTGTCTGTGCGGACAGGAGGCTGTGGACATGTGCAGCACTTTTGGGACTGCTCTGTAGACACACTTGACCTTGGCTGGAGTTGGAAGCCGCCCTCCTTAAGCATCTTGGAATAAACAGAGACAGCTCTTTTGCACGGAGTTGGAAGATGGTTAGCACTGGGTGGAAAATACCTCACTGCAGTTTATTTCCCCTTTTAGTGAGTGCACAGATGCTTTCTCTGTAATGATGCTCTGTGGGCCTAATTTGCTGAAGTTCTCAACACCTTCACTTCCTCTAACTTCAGCGTTCTGGAAAACCAAGTCATCTGTAGCATTTTGGCTTTCTTACTGTTAGTGCAAAATTCATCTTTACTTCATGAAAAGGAAAATGTCACCCCAGTTCCCCATCTTTCCCCACTGCCTGCATTGAATACTGTATCCCCAAACAAGTGCTCACTTACCTCTAGGGTACATGGGCAGCTATTACAGTGCACATCTCCGTGGGGAATACACGGCACTCTCACAGGGCACAGGGCACGGCCAGTACAGCTCTTTCCCTTAGAGAAAAATACACTGTCTGTGGAGACCTTTGCTCAGTTTTTGTTTCACGCTCACATTTTGAAGAAGAAATTAGAAATACTGCCACTGAATTCTTATCTTATCTTATTTTACTAGAATACTTATCTACCCTGGGCATATAAGTTAAAACATGAGCTGAAACAGTAATTGAGATTAAGTTCTACCAATAGGCAACTGAAAATAGGTTTCTGAACAGATGGTGTCAATTGATTTAACTGCAGCTGCAATGTTTAGCAGGGTAGAAAATGCAAGCATAGAGACATATAAAGCTAATGGTAACCCTGCCCTAGTTAAATTAGCTTCTTATTTAACTTCCTAGGAGTCGTAATTGTTAATGAAGTCCAGTTAAACCACCGACAGAAAAAATAAAGCATTTTGTTACGCTTTATGGAAAAAGCTGTGGGCCTTAAAAAGATATTTAGAAGTATATAAGTATATGTACACACATCTATAACATATTAAATGTATATCATTCAATATATATTATCATATATTATGTATCACATATACCATACATATCATACATGCCACATGTTATATTCCATGTATCATACTATCTATATATATAGATATATAGATAAACAGACTTTATATACATTGATTCAAATATATGTAAATGTCTATAAAAGAAATGAAGTGAAAGCACTATTGCTATTTCAAACCACAAGGATGAAAAATCAAGCGGCAGTGTGGTGGAGAAGAGGAGAAAAGGTGTGAAGCTGCAGGAAAGTGAGCAGAGGTGAAAGCTTGGGAGGGATTCTTGCAGCAGCCT
Organism: Apteryx rowi; assembly: GCF_003343035.1. Lineage (NCBI taxonomy): Eukaryota > Metazoa > Chordata > Aves > Apterygiformes > Apterygidae > Apteryx > Apteryx rowi. The sequence continues at coordinate 10,221,057 of NW_020450529.1, forward strand.
CTGCAAATTATGCCACAAAGCTGTTTTTCCACCCCTTGCTTCTTCACTTAGGTCCTCTTTTTCTTCAGAAATGGCTTCACGTCTTTCTGGTCAGATTTAAGGTCCCTGTTAGAGATTTCCAAGGCCCTGCATGAGCTAGCAGCCACCCAGATCTCAGCTAGCATCTCTCTGAGCCATGCTTTTGCTCCACTCATGACTTACTACCTTGGATCCGCCCTTTGTGATTTGGGATTGATCCATGTCACAAGACCTGGATTACAGGGAGGTCCAGTGCCCTGCAGGATTAACAGCGAGCGAGCTCTGCACACACAAAGGTGTCCTGCACACATGCCTGGTGGATGCATTTTGGGACACAAACCACAGCGGGGTTCACTGAGGAAGCTGCAAGGGGCTTTGGTGCTGCAGGATGGCGATTCCCTTTCATCTCACCGCAGCACTGCGCCCCCAGGCCATTGCCGCAGCCCCATGCGCCTGCGGAGCAGAGGGACGATGTGGCATTATCCCTTCTGCACCCTGCACCCACCTTGCAGCCCCACAGCACAAGGACCTTCCCAGGGTGGGGTGCTGCTGCAAGACCCCCTGTTTCACCTCAGAATGTGTCTGTCTCTATAAGCTCCATACAAATCATCCTGTGGCGGTTGTGTGCAAGCTAGCAAGCTAGCACTGAAAGGCATTTGCAGGCATGATTCATTTATCCACAATTCATCCAGGAGTAAATTTTGTCGCTCTTGGCTGGGAGGTTATGTGTCTGCAGCTTTCTAAAATTAGCACAGCTCGGCCAGCCACAAACTCACCCATTTACATGTCTAAAGTCTTTCAACATAAATCCCCTCAAAATAGCAATACATTCCCATAGGGTCTGCTTTTGGGAGCTGTTAAGTACTGGCAGTTGCCACTGTGTTCAGTGAAGCTGCGAATGTCCAGCATTTCTTAACATCAAAATCTCAGGTTACAGGCGTTAAGAGTATTTTTGTTTTCAGGCAGCTCTGCTCTCCTGTGCATGCAGCTTTTTTTTTGCTCTGAGCCTGTGTTCATGCAAAACAAACAAACAAAAAATTCTGAATTGCTGAGAAAATCACACAAATAGAGTAACCTGGGTGAAAACACCACCTGATTGTCACATTGCTGGCTTTGGCATTTACATGCCAGAGTTGCCAAGTAGTGAGCCTTGTCATCAAGATGAAGAGCCTTAGCACAGAGTGGAAAAGACAAATGATTGCTCTGGCTAATGGCTTTTTCATAGCAGCACTGCAAGAGGTCATGTGAAAAGCGAGCGCCGAGTGCAGACGACAGCTCACCCAGAGTTTGTGCACAGAGTGCGCCGGTCTCCTGTGCCCACTGGTCCTGCGCCTCTGCTCTTTGACTGCAGGGGCAAGGCTGGGGAGCTATAGATGATATCATTGCTTGTTTCCTCCCTAACCCCTGACAAAGACAGGAAAATGGGGTTAACGGTCTAGGAAAAATAATCATTTTTATTAATACGTAGATTTCTATAGCACCTGAAGGGAATCAAATTGCCATGTGTCCCACTGTGCTCATCCCAAGCAAGTGTATTTCAAAGGACGAGACATTATCTACAGTGTATCACAGCGGCTGGTTTGATATACAGCCACCACCACTACCACTTAAAAAGGGAACCTATTGAAGAACAAGATAAAACAGAAATTTCTCTCTATCTCACTGCAAAGTGTGTTATAGTCCTTAGAAAAATGGCACCCGTTGGACAGTCATTCTGCTCCCATTACTTCTTGGGAAGATCTGAAAAAATCTGAAAATCTGAATTGATTTCCTCTTTTCTCCCTTTGCCTTTGCTGAGTTTAAAAACAGACAAAAATGGCAATCTGACCAGGGTGAGATGCCCTGGCAGGACAGCGTGGGGATGTCAGCCTTCTCCCAACAGCGCCGCACAGCGGGGGCCGCATGTGCTCGGTGCACACCACAGACTGCACCCTGGAAAGCGCAGGGTCCTGACAAGGTGTCCTTACGAGGTCAGGCTGGGAGAAAAGTGAAGCATCCTGCTCAACAGCTGGACACCTACCTAATCGGATTTAGAATAAAAAATTCCCTGCACAGTTCCACAAGCAGCAGAGCTGATGAAGTTGGGTTTCCAACAATTCTTTTCTAGTATCTAATACAGGCTGTGCAGGCTAGTCTTTTCTTGGTATTGGCCTAATGGAGTTTCTTTCCTCTTCCAAGCCCCTGTGCTACTTGATGGCTCTACCCTGCCGTTAAATTTGGTTGAAACTGGCCATGAGTGCCAAAATTAGTGCAAGGGGAGGACAGACAGACAGTGAGACACGTACAAGCTGCCAGGACAAACTTAAGCTTCGTTTCCCTGGAAAACTGGACATAGGAGTAGCACAGGAGCTACGCCTGGCATAATTAACGATGGCAAACTCTCTTCAATTTTAAAATGACAGTAACGACAAAAATGCAGCATTGTCTAACTGGGCGAAGGAAAGGGCCCTTGCAGGGACAGCCTCTTGCTTGGGAGGCGAGGGCCATGGCAGCACTGGGTGGCCTTCAGCTACATATTTTGCCTGGCTTTCAGCTTAGCTTCAGGCTGATGCTCCAGCCAAGCTGGCCACTCACTGCGGATGGGGATCTGGAGCTGGTGGCCACGGGCTCCCTGCGGCTCCACTGGGTGCCACGGCTCTGGACATGGCACGCGTTGGCCACCCCACATCATGCCCCCCTCTGGGCTTCACTGAGCTCCACTGTGCCACCAGGCCTACTGCCCAGCACAAGTAAAAATCATACCATAACCACGTTCCTCTATATGGCCTTGTGCAGAGACCGGAGCAGGCACCGCCTGCCCTTCCTGACAGGGCAGGAGGGGTACAACAACACAGTGCTCTTGCCCCCAGGAGCAAGGTGCATAGTATAAAGGTATGGACGTTTTCCCAGCACATCAGCAAATGTGGTCAGGCTTTGTATGAGGAAGGTCATCATCTGCTGTTTGATATAAATTAGGAGTGAGTTACTCCTGGCAAAGCGAGGGATGATCGGGAATCAAGAATCAAGGAGAGATTTTTTAGGCAAAATGAGCTCAAGTGATGCTCAGGCAATGTGAGTTAGATACATCTGAAGAGCTGAAGACCTGCCTATACAAATGATTTTTATTAATAAATAATGATAATGTTAAATAATTTCTTGTTATTAATTCCAACAGCAAAGTCTGCTCTGTCTGTGGAGCTGAAGTGAAAACACACATCTAAAGGTATTATAGGGTTCTTGCAACCAACCAGACAGAGTGAGCTGGGTTTGCTTTGCCTTTTCTTTATCCATAAATGTTTATATACATTCTCAGACACATTAGTACAAAGCTACTGAGGGTAAAAGAGCAGCCGGCTGTCTCGGAGGGCAGACTCCAGAAGCACGCATGGGCACGCACCCGGGTAAAACCTGGGGTGACAGCAGACACCAACCCGTCTGCAGTCCTCTGCAAATTGCCGGTGGGGTTGGCAGAAACTGGCACAACAGTATGTTTTGCCTGTGCACAGGATGAGGGGGACACCTAAGTCACTGAGTGGTGCCAAGCGCAGTACTGCAGCTGCCCTTCTTATAGCCCCCCCAGGCTGGGAGGTCCCCGCGGCTGTGCCAGCACCAGCCCCAGCAGCACCACGAGGTATGGGGTGCCAAGAAGTCCGAGTCTGCAGAATATACCGCATTTTGCCTGCCATTTCTTGCCCTCACAGGCTGTATTTAGTGCACACAGAGGCACTTTGTCTAGACAAAAGTTTCAGGGAGAGTAGCTGCAGCTGGAAAACCAGCGGATTACACAACTGGATGTCTTAGCACTAGTGGGGAAACACCTCTGCTCCCACAATGGTCTAGGATTTCTATGAACTAAAAATAGCATCTGCCTTGCAGGATGCCCAGCCTCCTACAGCCAGTGTCCGAGGGAATTGAGTCCCGCATAACCCATCCTCACAGTTTTCTGTATGGGTCAGTTTTAAAATACTCTTTGATGTTACAGACTGTTCAGACTTGGGCTGTCGGATGTGTGAAGCTCATCAAACTGTTGCAATGTGGTAGGTAGGATTTTTTAAAAGGATGTCACACAGAGAACCTTACAAATATTTAGATGCTGTCTCACAGTGACTTCAGTGGGGATTCTGTTTCCTAAAAATATCTTGTAGGGTTTAGGCGCAAGTGACTCGAAGGGATTTATTCTGCTACCTTCCAGTGAGACCGGTTCTCTGCAAAACGACAGGCCAAAACATTTCCATCAAAATCATTCTTTTCTGATAATAAACTGGAGCTTTATTTAAATGCAATCTTTCAAAAGATGCCTGTTTTCCTTGAACGTTGTTGTTTTTCTTTGAAACAATGAAGATAGAAACCTCAAAAATTTTCAGCAGTTTTTAGTGAGGAAAACTGATTACCAGCTGCTGCAAAACAAGTAGGTTTTAAACATTTTGAATGAGGGGAGCTTTTCACGAAAAGACAATGTTTCCCATGGAAAATTCTAATTAAAACTGTATTCATTTTACTGTCAAAAATATTCTATAGAAACGGCTGCTCTCTCTTTCCGATACAGCATAATCTCTGTATTCCCCGGTCAGGTGAACACTTTAGGAAATCCCAGCCACTGCTCCTCGGAAGCAGAATCTTAACATAAGATTATTCAAGGTAAAGTCCTCGCACAGACCTGATGGTTTGTGGTTTTTTGTACGAGCTGCAGTTTCACAGAACAACACCTGCGACTGCAATAAGGTGCCTAAACCCCTTAAAGGCCTTTCTGCAGTTAGCTAAACAGAGGCGTCAGACCTCTGTAGTTTCTTCACCCATGCGTGTGACAGAACTGTGCTATGTTGTGTGACATGATGGTCCATATGCAAAAGGCTGTGGCCCCAGGACATGGCTGTGCCAGCTTGTGACATCCCTGTAACCAAACAGGCTACCAAGTAGGTAATACTTATTATTCTGTGCTTTCGAAGTTCTCAAGAATGTTAATGCAAACTCCAAAATCTAAAAGCATGGATCATGCAAGACAAAAGTTCTAGCTGCCCATAGTGATGGAGTATTTTCTTCTGATGAAATTATCTTTCTGGATGAAAACTTTGTTGGCATTTCAGATCATTGTATTTATTTGCACCATTTGGTTTAGTGTCCACATTTTTAATGAGAACACTCTATCATTCTTTCAAGGTAACATTAAATTTACCCTAATAGCTTCAACATAGTGAGCTTAGCACCCATAATTTATCCTCCTAGTTACATGGTGCTTCCCCTGCTCAGAATGCTTCATAAACCCTACCTGGCTGCAGCAGCAGCTCTTTGTAATTCAGGAATGAGCAGCAAATCCTGAACACAGCAAAAGCTGTGAGACATGCACTGGGGTAGGCTGGGAAGCTGGCCATAGAGTCCTACCCCTTGCTGCAAAAACAGGAGGACCCAAAAGGCTGAGGCAGCTGCCTCAATGCTCTTGTGCAGCTCCTTGGCTGTCCTCCGGCATGAGCAGACTCACTGGTTTGCAGCTCTCGAAGCCACCCTGATGGTGGGACTTCAGCCCTGGTTCATCCAAACCTCAAGCATCCACCTGGTAGGGCCTGAGTCGCAGTGCTGGCACAAGTAAGGTGCGAGGACAGCTGGATGCCCGCTTTGGGAACCCGTAATGGCAATGTGTGGGGTGCCACGAGTAGCCAGCAGGACACATGAGAGGCAAGACCATGCCTGAAGGCAACAGCCTTGACCAGTACCCAGGCAGGCTGGCCACCAGCCGTGCAGTTGTCTGCTCGCTGCTAGCAGTATACTGGTAGCAATTTCTTTTACATCTTTATTATAGGTTATTGCAAAGCAATTTGCATGCATTTTCTCTCAAAAATTAATTTGAGATTAATGTCACATGTTGTTCATATTTAATAACAATGCATTCATTGCCAGCCAGCTGTGTCCAGCTCAGCAAACTTCCAAATTACTGCCATAAATTAACTGGAGGGTAGAATGTATTTTGCAGCCTACAAGGTGAAGATATTTCTCTGGGCATTTGTTGGCATGAGCTGTGATCCTCATGGAAAAGCACAATATGTGGAATATAATGAAGAAATCAAGATTCAATTAATAATGAATTTTAAAAAATGCCACCGCTAATATTAACATGAAGGATATCATTAAGGTCTGGTAGGATCAAAAGGAGAACTGCCATCCTAGAAACGCTCCCAGCTCTGGGACTGATAGGGAATTAATAGTCTGTAATACAATCTACTCATGCTTCTAGATTAATCTGTCAAAGACAATTAATCAAAATACAAAAAGCTTTCTCTTTTTAAAATAGAAATGTATACACAGTTAATTTGATGGTGGATATTACTGAAATTTAAAGGCATTTTCTTCATCTATTTTACTGAAGTTATAATGGTAGGTCTAGGAGAGAGGGCCTGTCCAGGCAAATTTGCAGAGTGGAAGGTCACTTATACCTTTAAGAAAAAAGTCAGAAATCCACTTCTGTTTGCATAGATTTATTTAAAAACACAAACATCCATTCAGTAAAAATGGTGATATTTACAGGTGTTGCATTTCTTTACTCATTTTTAATTCTTTGGAATACATTTTACAAATGCATTTGCAATAAACATGCAGGGCTGCGTTCTGCCATCATTCAAAAACGTGTAATCTGTTTGACTTTAATGGCAGTGTATCAGCATCACTGAGGGCAAAGTTGTGCACCGTTCAGGGATCTCATTTTTGAAGATAATTGAAAACATCTCCAAACAGCAGGAAATAGGATTTTCCATTAGGAATTGGTTTTATTATATAAAATATTAGTTTATATTATATAGCTGGTCTTGTTATTATTTCCTTTGATAAGCAAAGCAAATTTATAAGCACGTTTCATAAAAAGAGGCCAGAATGGAGTCAATTTTATAGGGAGAAACACTTAAGAATAATTCCTTCTTTCTGTGCTGACTCATTAGTAATTTACTTTCATGAATGTGATAGACAGAGTTTTAATTCACTCACTCTCATATCAACCCTTATGACACAGTTGTTTGACCACATTTGCTCCTGATCGCACGATTCATTTAACTGGAACTGGCCAGGGGAGGTATTTGGTCTGTTAGTCTCTGAGAACCATGCCTTTGAATGTTTTTCTGCCAGATTCCGTGAAAAGAGTCCTGCTCTAGCTCCGGCAGAGAAGAGCACTGCTTTGTGCACACTGAGCTTCTCCCACTTATGAAGATGCCTCCTTACAGAAACATTTCCAGCGCAATTCCCGTGAAATTACCTACCAACTTCTGCATCAATGGAGGGGTGAAAATATTAAAAAGACCCCAAAAAAACCAGGAGCCAGGCTATGGATGGTGCCACAGGGCTGTGCTTTCCTGGTATCTCCTTCCCTGATGCTGTGAATCTGCAGCTGTATCCACCTCACAGTTTGTGGTAAGGCGGCGGTGGGTGGTGGGACACGTGGGCTGGAGCCGGGGTGGCCCTGGAGAAGTGTGAGGGCCTCACTGGGGCTGGTGCTGCTGCGTCAACCTCATCTTGCTGTTGTGCCATGCTCATCTGGGGGGAAACTATGAAAATCTGATTTTTCCTCTTTTTATTTTGCAGTGAAAAGGAACATTGAAATGTCAGAAATGGCCTTGGACTGAAAATCACAGATTCTGACTATCTGTGGCCAAGAACATGGACTGTGAAAGCAGATGAGGCAAGTGCCAGTTTCCAGAACTGACGAGCATCCAAATAAAACTGCGTGATTGGAGCATGCTGTTGCTTACGATTTTACATTCAATCAGCCTCAGAAGTTTATTTTCTTTGTACGAAGGTTTTGTGGGGGGGAGGAGTGGGAAGAGCGGACTTTAATAGAGGGTCTGATCCTGCCAAACTTCTGAACGAGCTTTCTAGTTTTCAAAGGTGCTGCATTCCCACTGACTTAACATTTTTGTGTCAGCTCTTTGGAGACAGACAGTCTAACTGCCTCCGAATACCTCTCACTGCTGTGCACAGCCCATCAGTATCCTATTAAACCTCTCTCCCAGCCTCTCCCTCTGCCTTTTTTTAACCAGCAGGGAATCACAATGGGAGAGGCTTGGAGACAATACAAAATTCTAGTCGAGGCATTTGTTTCTTATTACATTTGCCCTTCCCAGAAATGAAAGTGGCAGGTTGCCATGAATTAGGTCTGCTCAATAATTCAGACCACTTGTAATCAGAAGAAAGCAGGCAGAGCCATGATGGATAACGGCCTCATGTCAGATGTCATTGTTAGGTCTCCCCAGTCTATTGTCAGCCTTTTCGATCTTCGATCATGATATTCCACTTACCCAGTGTAAAGGGCTTGCATTAAACTGACTGCTAATTTACCGGGCATAGATCCATCATCAGCTAAGTCCTGAAGTGATGGACCATTTTGTTTGTATTATGCAGGGACTGCCCAAAGGTGAGGAGGAGTGTGAGCCACCATACATGTGTTGGGTTGAGCTTTGTCACCTGCCCTGTGGAAAATGTAACTCCCTTGCAAATGCAAATAGAGAAAAGTCAACTAAGGCTTCTACAGTCCTCTGCAGTTTTGATGATGGACAAAGCCAGTAAATTACCTGAAAACGCCACTGTGTGTATAAGGTTGAGACCTATTCTCCAGTGCTCTTCAGGGCCCATATATAGCCACATTCACAGCATCTCCTAAAGCATAAGCCAAGATTCCCAGTTCAGGAAAAGACATTTGTTAGATCATGAACTACCAGTGACTGGCTTAAGTCTTGTACACACCTGTGGTATCTTGAACAAATCTCCTGCTTTTGTTGTGTGTGGAAGGCTTTTCCATTCCATTTCTTCAGGCAGAAAGACCGCAGGAAGCACACCCTACAAAGACAACCAGGGAAGACACATAGGAGAGTGCGAGCCCAGGCGCTTTTCAAAGGAGCATGGTGGTGCTGGTGGCACAGCCTTTGCCGCCACAGGCCACAGGCTTCGGTGACTTGATGTGCTGTACCCTGCTCCACTGGCAGTGCTTTCTTCCTGGGCTCTGGCAAACCATGGCTGAGAGCACACAGACTGCCCCCGAGTTTGCTTACTAACAACTCATTTGCTATGATGGCTGCTTTTAGGCTCCTGAGTCCAGTATGCCTAGTCCTTTAATGTGTTGAAGAGGTTACGCTGGATTGCCTGGCCATAAACATTGGTAAACTACTTGATGATGGTCAGTTTTGGATGCTTCCGAAAACAAAGGATAAAGTGTTTAGCAACTCTTTGAGCCACGCAGACCTCTTCCAAGAACCTCTTCTGATGTACCATCTGGACATTTCTCCATTTTGTACTTTTATTTTAATATTTCATAGGCTTAAAGCTTTCTGGAACTAGAGTCGAACAGAAGTCCTAAAAGACTCATACATTTGGCTATTACTCGGGCTAGCTAGGAATGAGAATTCTAGTTTGCAAAACTTTTTGAGGTTTCAGGAGTTATTTTAGTTACATTAATGATCAAAAAGCTGATGAAATCTGTCACAAAAATAAATGAGAAAAAAGAGAGAAAACGTCTGGTAATGCTGTGATTCATTCAGTCACCTGGTGAGGGGAATCAAACTGAGGCAATGCCCTGTCTTGTGCATTAAGATCATCTGTCTGTTTGTCTCTTTCTCATTTTGATCACAAACTTCATTCTGAAGCCCAAAATCTTTCCAACAAAAGTTTCAACAACAAATATAGATTTTCTTGAAAGGTTTTGGTTTCAGTGAAACCACATTTTCTGGTGAAAAATATTCAATCGAAAAGTTCCCGTCCAGCTCTTGTTTTGACATCCTCTTCAAGCACTACAGGTATGTAGGCAGTGAATCAAAAAGAAACAATGAAGCAAGCATTATATTTTGTCTTTCGTATTATTCAAGTTACAAAAAACAATTCCACATGACAGTAATTATATATTTTAGATATTTGGTATGATTATGAATGACAAGCCAAAGCTCGGTTATTTAAATCAACCTTTTTTGTTTTTAATTTTATTCATCTGGATTGTTGCTGAACACAAGCCAAAATCTACTTTGTTTTCCTGGTTCTGAATTTTAATTCAATGAAAACAAAACCAGACAAAATATTCTGAGAAGCTCTTAAGAGTGTTACTGATGAGGAGTATTTGTGTATGTCAATGGGGGAGATCTTCTTGCTTATATGTCCGTGGTACTTCAGGCAGAGAGTACAAGTGCCAGTGTATCCTTGTGTGGAGAGTAATAGGATGGTCTCTGGTGCATGTGCGCAAGTGTGTCTAGGTGGGCATGTGTATGTCCAGAGGTGAAACGAGGCCAGGGATGCTGCATGGGAAGAACAGGGAAGTGGGAGAGTTCTCCTGAAGCCAGTGGCTTTACCTACAGCCTGACAAGTTCCACCCCATCTTTTCAGCTGCTCTGCCAACTCCCCAGCAAGGTCTTTAGATGCCTAGAGCATGGGGCAAATGGAACCGAAGCCTTCCCCTCCTGAGGAAACTCAAACTGCAACCACACAGCTCTTGTTCTTCCTGCAGTCACCTTCATACACCAATCCAAGCCCTGGTCTCCCAGCCCCCAGAAGGCAAGCGAGCGCAGCACTTCCATCTTGAGGCCCTTTGGTCTCCACACTCACCAGTCTGGAGGGCTTCTGTTCACCTCCATCCTTTCACACAGCAGGAGCATCCCTGGTACCTCCAGAGATGAGGTGACTCGCACTGGTGCAACATCTTTCAAGACCCTTTGATGTGCATGAGGCACTTGCCTCTCTTGACAGAGCAGAGGGAGGAGAGACATGACCCCATGTCTTCACTCTTCCCCAAGTGGGTAATTAGCAGTGCTCATCTCAGGTATGAACACAACGGATTACCTCAGTTCAGTATGGGACATGGATGCTGAAAGATCCTCACTTCAGCCTTTTACAGGGATTGCCCCCCCGTCATCATTGTTTCTCAAATTGCAGTCCACTTATTGCCTATGAAACTACAGGAAGTAGATGGCAGCTGGTCATCAGACCCATATTTACACACGGTTTTCAATAGTATTTTCAAGAAAAAAAAGTGTAATGATAAGGTTACACAGCGGCTGGCAAAAATCTAGAGATTTAATGGTGGTCCATTAATCCCACTGTTTTAGAAACTTATTAAAAATGGTGGCTTGACTCAAACTTACAGCACTTTTGAAAGTGAGGGTGGGTTTCACATTCATGATCAGGTTCATATTTATACTTGCTCTCTGCTGCTTGAGTTTTATCTAACGTGTTATTACTCGACAGCTTCTTTATTCAGAATGGGTGAAATCCTTGCTCAGTTTTTTTCCTTTTCAAAAATTCTGATTGGGACATCTTTTTCTTAATATTTCATTCAATGCAACTGCACCCAAATCCATAGGATGCTATTGGTTCTACTATGAAATGGTTTGTTTCTTTCTTTTCTGTATGAGGAGTTAGTAAGAAAAAAGACCAAATTTTGTTCCAAAGCTTGAATACAGAGAAGACCTTCTACACAGGAAACCTCCTATCTTGTCTGAAATAGAGGATTTTCTGCCTTTAGCAGAACATTGTCCTTCTTTCTGACCTGGAATCTGCATAAATGGTGTGAATCAGTAGGATTAGGGAAGAGGATATCTCAAGAATTACATCTACTGTCTTCTGACCAGCCCTGGGCATATCAACCTATTGTGACTTCCTCTGTGGCTTGGGAAATTCCGCTTTAGGAGGGATGCTGGGTGCAGCCATTTTCAGAAAATACTGTCAGCACAACTCCCGCAAAGCTGCACCATGTGGAGTGTGGTAGGGGCCCAGGGCACTTTTGGTAAAATACTCGCAGTGTAGAGTTGCAGTATCAGCAGTGAGACCATTGTCAACTACAGGAGAAATTTTTCCACTTCCTGCCAAAAGTCACAACGTTTTATAGCATCATTGACATGAATATTGATAAAGACCAAATTGGCCCTACGTGCAAGGCTATTTTGGGACAATTGAAACCAAAAATCTAGACCAACAGCAAGGCCCAGAAGTTTGTTGCCAAGGTCCTTGCACAGACTAAAAGAGCAAGAACTCCTCTATTGAGCAAGAGAGATGTGGGAATGCAAACCCCAAGACATAGGCTGAGTGTGGTGCTGGGGGCTTGGCTGTCCCACCACGCACAAGTACGGGAGGTGGAAGACCGAGGGAATGGCAGTGCGGTAGAGCTATGTTTTACAGACTGACATATAGCTGCTTTAGATAGGATTCAGTTTAAGATTAGAGTACCTACATTGAAGATCTGCATGGAGATGTTGACACATGAGCTCAGGGGGTGGTTTAGTTGCCTCCACAGAGCCTTCTCATGTTGCCTGAGATGCTTCAGGGAATCTGAGACATTGACAGGTGCCTGGCAGGTACAATGCTGGACCTACAGGAGATGCAGGCCCTCCTGGAGCTGTGGCTGGAGACCTAGAGCAGCTACTCTGGCACTCAACACCAACAGGCAATTTGAACATGTCCAAAGGTATTTAAACTCCTATTATAGTCAACAGAGTCTGGAAAATAATTCAGCTTGCCTGGAAGTAGACTCTCAGTGAGCTGAACAGCCACTGACTGTACTGACCAGATCTCTACAGCAGGGACCTTAGACTCCCAACTCACATGCAGATGCCTAAATTTGAGATATTTTAGTCTCAAAAAGATGTCCCCATTAGAAATCAAGCACTGCTGATATAACTTAGTATAGTTGCCAGCCCTTGCCAGCCCTTGCCCTACCAAGGGTGCAGTGACAAACACACACTCCATGCACATCAAGGGTACTCTGCCAGCCGGAATCAAGCTGCTCCCATAGCCTTCTCTACAGCAGCAAGACCAAAAACCTCCTGAAGTTAACTAGAATTATTATTGAATGCTTTGTGCCTCATAGGCAGATTCTTACTAGAGCATTTTTAACTCAATTCAAGGGAATAAATCCAACAAAACTAACTCCTTTGTAAAAGTTACCTCCAAAAATTAGAGCCTGGCCTAGAGTAGGATCATCTGCAGTTTGCCCAGGGACAGTCTTCATGACCTAGAGCCAGCAGTATTTGCTGAACTAGCCCTTGCCAGTATGCACCAACTGCTGCACAGGGAGTTTGATAAAAGAGATTCATTCTGAGCCGAGAGACGGAGTCCTCCTCCGACAGGGCCCAGTTCCAGTGAGCTATCTGAGTATGTTGCAAAGGGGCTCTTTACTGCTCTTCTCAATCTGCATGTTGTGCTGATGTTAAGAAAGCAGCTGATAGTCTGCACAAGTAGTTTGGGACTGTCTCAGCGCTTTGCAGCTAGAAGCCACATCTTGTTCTAGATGCATTTTGTGCACCAAGTCACAACCAACATCGCTGCGATTCCTGCAAAAGCAGCACTTTTTTTCCAAAATGGACAGTTACTGGCAACCAGTAAGAAATTCTCTGAAGGGCTACATCCTGTTCTTAGCCTAGGATCTCTGGATATGCTGTCTTTCTTCCATCTTAGGTATTAGATTATGTCCCTCTGCTACCTCCATTTTTGCTCAGTTGCTGGATGTCTTTTCTCCACTATCAACTGCTTGCACCTGGTAGTGGTGCAGCCTGAACTAACACAGTGTTTTTTTAAAAAAGTCTCTGTTTTTGAAGTAGAAGAGTGGATGCTGTCCAAGCAGTTCCAGGAAGCACAGGCCTGTTTTGAGTCTGTGATGGCAAAAAGCTAAGACCTTGTGAGGCCATAAAAGGGTATTTTAAAGAAACTCATCTTGGCTGGACTGTAAGCTGATTTACGAAGGCAAGCACCAAATGACTGCATAGCTGTTGTGGCCATGGCAAAGCAAATTTTGAACACGTATTTTTGCCTTCATGTTTTTGTGTTTTTTTTTTTTTTTTGACTAATCTAAGCAGAAGCACTGTGCTAATAGGGGGTTTAAATGGATTTGAGAGGAATTTCAGAATTCCTGTATAATTCAAAGGCGTGCCAAGCCAGAAAAACCTGCCAGTACTCTGAGAGCCCGTCTAAAGTTCAGCAAACAGTGAATATGCACTGAAAAGGAAAAGACATATCCATTGTTAAATAGCTGTTGCACCTGCTACAATGATGTCCTTTCTATATCATGTTCTTGCACTGACTGGTCCTATGAGTTATGCACATGTAGAAGGGTCATGGTCTGTGTTTCTAAACTTTTGCACGGGGTGATGTGGGCTTGTATGATTCAGGCAGTGAAAAATGGCTGTGCTACATTTACCAATGATAGCTGAGCCGAGCCAAGGTGTAAATGGCTCTGCAAGGAGCAGGGCAACACAGCAACCAGCCGTAACTTCAGCAATGCCACCTCATTTATTTAACCTATGTGGAGACGATATCTAAATTTTTGCTGTTACTGCACACAGCAACCCCAGGCTTGCACAGTTGCTCTGCTATGATAGGTGCTATACATGCATTGAACAAAAATATGAGCCTAGCCCCACAGAGCTTGCAGTCCAAGGACGTGCTGGTTACAGACACGTCTGGGCCCCTTTGGCCACTCTCCAGCCAGGCCAGATGTGCGAGCCAGTTGCAGGCAAGAAGGTATAAAACTGCTTTAGCAGGTAGTAGGGCTGTATGGCTTGTGGGGGCACAGTGCCAGGCTATGGGCATTCAGTCCTGTGCTGGCAGGCAGAGATGTTCCAGCTGGGTTTGTACCCACAGATGAAACACAATTCTTTGTTACAAGCAATCTGGACACACTTTCTCTCCTTCTTTTGAAAACCATTCTCATTGCATTAAGGTGTTCCCAAAACAATATGAGAATGTCAAAGCTAAGGCATATTTTGGGGACTGTAAGCCCTTAGGTGTGAGCTGTGTGTACAGCTGACAGGCAGCAGCGAGGTTTCCCCTCCACCTTCGCTCCACTAATGTGGAAAGGAGGCCCACAAGGAGATGCTGCCCAGCATGGGGCTGCCCAGTGGAGACTGAGTGCCCCAGCCAGTGCCTGACCCACTGCTCACCATCTCTGTCCCCTTACGCTTAGGGTGGCTGCAGGAGGCAGCCGTGCTTGCTTCTTGGAGGAGGGCAGTTTTCTGGCCGTGCAATCCCTGGGCTGGAAGCAGCCTGGATGCCCAGAGGCTGCCCTTGGAAAAACCACCCTTGTGCAGAATTACGCAGAGGTGATAACCCCGCATTTGTCTCCTGAGCAAAGATGTTTCTAGGCCCCCAAAATGAATTTCTCATCTCCCTTCTGCTTCCATAAATATCATTACACCCTCTCTGTGCCTGTTACATCCTTGCCAGCCTATTGCAGCCTTGTGCCACACTTGTTTCCAAATCCAGGCAAAATCTTCTCTTCTCAGAAGCTTCAGCAGTGCTATTGTTTCGCTGTCAAATACTGAATAAAAAGGAATTTCCTTCCGCCCTTTGTGGCTCTCCCATCTCTCCTCCAGCTCTCCCTCCCCTCCACGCGCGTTCAGCATCGCAGAGCTGTTCCCGCAGCTCTGGGCTCGTGGCGGCACTTCTGTGTCCCGCGACCTCATCACGCGGCATCACCAGCGCAAACTCGGTGGACTCTCCTGTGCCGCGAGGCTGGAGCTCGGGCCGTGTTTCAGGCAGGTGAGAGGCTGGCTTGCGTCCGTCCCATGAGGCTGCCCGCGAGCGGCGACTTGCGCTGGGCGCGCGGCGTGCCGGGGCGCTGGCTGCTGGGGCACGTCGCTAGGTGTCACTAGACAATCTAATTAGGGCCAGGCCTGAACTGGTCTAGAAAGCCACAAGCTCTGAGTTATGCCACAGTGATAAGCCTTATGGCTGCATTGGCCAAATCCCTCAGTACTGTTAAAGCTTTTACTGGCTGCATCTTTAGAAAGTGAAACCAGGGATTCTGGTTGCAGAAACATTTCTCAAAGAAAGTCATTTTTGCTTCAGAAAAACACATCCCATCATTCTCACTGATATTTTCAATCTTTCTGAGAACCATCTAAAAGACAAAGTACTCAGCTATATAAACTGCTGGACTGCTTACAAAAAAAGCTCTGTTCTTTCTATAGCTCAAGCAAAGTCATTCCCTTAGCCTCACCCTGCCCTGCAAACCATCAGACAGCTCCTGCCTTTTCTCATCAGGTTTGCAGCCTGCTTTTTAGATCAGCGAGATTAACATCACGGGCATAAACATTCAGAAGTTAACCAGGCAGGTGCTCAGTTTATGACAATCTCAGCTGCACATCTTCTGGCCCCGCGTCAGTGGAACGACCTCAATCCTTTCTGTGTTCTGATTGTGGCATTGAACATATTCTTTTTTGCAACACAATCTTTTCCACAGGAGCTATTCCATAGTAAATAATAAATATATCAACTTAAAATATTGTGTACAAGCCTGAAAACCATAGGAGCACTAAGAGGAAATATTCTGGGTTGCAAAATCTTTTGCTGTACAAGTCAAATATCCAGATAATGGATCCTTATAAGCATGTAGGACAAACAGCTATATGAACCATCTGGAACTCACTTCTCAGTGAGGAAAAGATTCTTAAACTAACTAGATCAGCTCCCAAGACTAAATGCTGTAAGGTTCCTTTGCTGCAGAGAAAACACAGGCTTTAGCATTTAAGCTATTAATAGTTTTTCCCTAGTCCAAGTGTTGTAAAAGACTTTTTTTTTTTGCACTAGAACATAAATCCAGAATTTGTTAGATATTTTTCAAGACTGCAGTTTCATGACTGGTTTAAGTTGATCTGTTCTCACTTATTCCCATGCCTCCATGTGCCAGTGTTAGGCCTGTGAAATCCCTGGCTGAGCCACATCTGGCTGAGAACTAACCAAATATAAAACTCAGCAAAACTCCTTTTCAGCTGATAATTCGCTGAGCTGACTCATCACACAGATGAAAGGACACTGCTGCTGGAGCAAGAGGGAACATGCAGCTGGAGCCAGTTCTTTTGGGGTCAGCCTACGCTTAGGTCAATTTATGCTCATTATGAGATCTTAATCTAGCTGTGCTGAATGCTTTCTTCACCTCAGTATTACAAATTAATGACAGAATAATTAAAAGCAGTGATGATTTTAGTCAATTACTAAACATGTGCTATTTCAATATAAGTCTAATTTGATCTCTTCTAATCGGGAAGATGCACGACTGTTACTTCCTGAATATGACAGCAAATAATGATTAAATAGTTAATTATTTTGTAGTCAGGCACATGAGATTTTGTACATTGTCCCCATAAGGCTGCAATTTTCAGTGATACGTTTAACAGTGGATAATTAAATGCCCAGCTATCTAAAGTCACAGCTCTTTAGCAGGGCTTACTGTGTCCCATGCTACTTTGGCCCATTCTGAGAAGCAGATGAAAGACATTGCTGTTTGGAAACACTGAATATGCCTTGCTTCTGGAAAACAAGGGGCGAGATTCCACTCCAGATGAAGATACCTGCAGCTGGGCGTCAGTACGTAGGAACCTGCCTGTTCACTGGGTGCCTACGCTGCCTTTTTAGTTAGTGAAGATTGAAAGCTGGGTTCTGTTGCCTGAATGTTGGGGTCAGTTGCTTGAACGTAGCAATGAGTTGCCATCTGGGACACCCAGGGTAACAGTGACATCCCTATGGGGCTAGTAGCTATAACAGAGATCAACAGGGCCTGTGGCCTCCTTGAGTGGCATCCGGAGGCTAGGGCTTATAAATCAGGGCTAGAAACCTGTGTTCAAGCAGCTGAGTCCTTCCACTCATCAGCAGCCAGTGTCATTCAGCTGCCAGCCCGCCAAGAGCTTGGTTCAGCTGCCTTGTGCTGTTCAAGACATCATCAGGTACCCAGGACACCTGCATGGGGTTGGCAGACGTGACAGAGGACTTCTGGGAAACCTCTGTCCACTGGAGCAGCACTGGGAGGGCAGGCGAGATCTCAGATGGCACTGGATGCCGGTGCTCAGGCAGCGCTCCCAGAGCTGGCTTTCCCCCCGTTTACAAGCTGTAATGAGAATACCATCATTTTGGACTGGGTTTTGGCATTCTTGCTCATACTCAGCAACACTTTGCATTGCGTTTGTGGTGGAAGGTGCTTCCCAGTGCCAGCAAGGGCATCACAACCTGTCCTTTAGGGAATGGCAGTAAGCAGGCGGTGTTAATCACAACATAGTGACTAGCACAGGAATTAGTGGTTGTTTTCCCAGGATTAAAAATACTAGGCTTTGTTGGGCTCTGATTCTCCTGGCCTGCACTCCAGGGTAATACCCCGATTTCAGTGAGGCCATTAGATTGAATAATGTGGTCCAACTAGAGAAGTCACAGAATTCACCTCCTAGCAGAGTTTTGGCCAGGAAGGCCAATCTATGAGCCAAACCACTGTATTCCTGCAAAGGTCAGAGCATATCCCCAATGATCTGTAATTTTATCTTGACTGATGGTCCTTCCAAAAATATTTCAACAGCTGGAAAAGCTGAACATCTGGCCAAGCAACCTTTCCTGAGAGTGTTACCTTCTGGAAGCAATAAAGATGGACCAAAAGCAATGTGAGCGCTCTGCTAACACAGAGTTTAACAAATTGCTCTTTCCAAATGATTGAGCCTGTTACTTGCTGTCTTTATTTTGGAATGAGCTTGTTCCCACTAAGGCCCAGTTACATAAGGCACTTAAACATCATGGAAGTCTTACTGATTTCAAACAGAAATAATGCAGTGATGAAAATGCTGCGTAGCACATGCCCTGTAGTATTATCCACTGTCCTCTGAACTGTTCTTTCCAAGGCAGTCCGGTGTGACACACAAATTTGTGTCAGCTTTGGCGGAGATGTAATTAGAAGTGCACGGTGTTGAAAAGGAAAGTCTGGGAGGGTAGTAGAAATACACCTTTAGCAGGGAAGGCTAATGATTAGCCCCAAAATGAATCAAAGCTGGTGGAAGTCAACCATGAACCAATAAACTGAGATGAAAGCAGCAAGGAGACAAACTGACTGAGCAGAATCGATCTGTTTGTGGGATTCAAATGTGCTTACAAGCCTAGGAAATCTCTAATAAAGCAAAGCCCAAAGCCACTGAAATTTAATTAGCACAGTCTTTTGATGCTTTCTGCCCTTTGCAAAGAGCTTTAAAGGCCAGTCATGGGACAGTCACTTCACCTTAATATAGAACAGAAATGACGATCATGTTTGTGCCAGTTTATTGACTGGGTTTTTCATCCCTCTTTTTGTAAGGGTGATGCAGAGGGAGAGGGAAAGCATCAGGCTGGTGCACAAGACACTAGCAGTGAGCAGGACTGTGAGGTCCGGTGCAGTGACATGATGCAGAGGAGCATGCTGCCCGAGCATCATTTGCCCGCTTGGCAGTAGCCCCACAGGGGAGCACTTAACGGACTCGTATGGCAGCAGAGGAGCTTGAAAATCAATAGTCACTCCAATGACAGCTCTAAAGGAGCAGAACTACCTGTTTGGAAAACAGCCCCAATTATCATGTGCGCCTTTAAATCTCCAGCCATAAAGGCCATTTGAGTATATCATTACTTACATTGCATGGGAGGCTCCAGCCAAGAGCAGGGGACTGGGGCACTGCAGTTTTAGCCACAGTGTGAGATATTCCCTGCCTTCCCTCTTCCTCAGTTGACTAGAATGGTAGCTGAAGGTAACGAATTTCATTCACTTTTAATTATGGTTCATTTTTTAGGTAGCAGAATTAACAATAATTCCAGTACTACAGTTAAATCCTGAATCATTCACTCCCACTGTTATTTCCCATTCTACAAATGAATATACCTTTTCTCAAAAGTTAGGGAATTCTGAAATCCAGGGTGTTTTTTCTCTGTGAAACTTTTTTTCCATCTTTTCTTTGGCCTTTTTTTGGCTATACTAACTCAGGGCACGGTTTAGATACACAAGCATTGCTTGCTCAACAGGATCCAATCAGATTATTTTATGCTAGGGGAAAAAAGTTGCCTCAGAATATCAGGTAAACAAAATGTCCTTCATACTAATTGTTCTAGGAATTGGAGTTCTGATCTCAGCAGCAAAAAGATTATGAACAGACACTGCTTCAGCAGACACTGCTTCAGCTTTATTAATATCAGAATCCCCACTAGATGAAAGAGGACATCACTAGGTCTAAAAATAAAAACTAAAAGATAAGGAAAAAAATTTGTTAGGGCTAAAGGTTAAACTGTTATGAGGTACAGAGAGGAAATCATAACCGGACTGAAAATTTCCTATAGGAATTCATTGCCCTTACACTTATTACACTTATTATGCTCATTAGTTTAACCGAGCATGTTTGTGTTACGGTAAAGACGACTGCAGACCAACCTCTACTTTGCACTTCTTCTTGTAGTGGTGGAGTTGACCA
The DNA here is from genome assembly GCF_003343035.1 of Apteryx rowi. NCBI lineage: Eukaryota > Metazoa > Chordata > Aves > Apterygiformes > Apterygidae > Apteryx > Apteryx rowi. The sequence continues at coordinate 10,241,240 of NW_020450529.1, forward strand.
GTAATGTAACAGAGTAAACAAGACACTCTGAATCCAGATTGCTGAATCCTTCCATGGTAAAGGAAAACTTTCTCTGTCAAATTTGCTGAACTGAAAAGAATAGAGAGGAAGATGTCATTCCAGGTAGTATTCTCAGGGCTGAGCTTTTGTGGAAAATTGGTGCTGGTGCACTAATATGCATGAACATGGGCACTGCTGTGGATGATAAAAACCCAACTGTGATGCTCTGTTCCAGCCCGTCCCGTCACAGACAGGGTCCTGATTATGCCTACCCAGATTCTTGTTAAAAGCCCTGTTTAGACCTTCATATTTCTCTGTTTTTTAAATTCCTGCTGTTCCCTTGGCACTGGATGGCAGCTGCAGGCTAACACCAACAGCACATGACGAGCCAAGAGCACGTTTCTGACGTGCGGGAGGAACAGGCATGGAGAAACCCTGACAGGAGGGTCTGAAGTCTCTCTTCCTGGCTCTGCTCCCATGCAGCCCGGCGGGGGAGAGTCTGTGCTTTGTTTAATCCTGCCACCAGCTCCAGTAAACTCTGATAAGCTCAGTAGTGGAGTGGAGATGCTGTCTGGGAAGAACTGATCTCTGCTGATTTAGGGTTGACATTGTTTCTGGTGGAGCATGAAAGGAATGAAGAAAGCTTCATTTCGAATACTACCTTGGACTGATGCAGTTTGTCTCCAAAAGCAGCTCAATGCTCCTCTTCTACGTCTCGCTATCTGTGCTGCGTGGGGAGCTGCGTAATCACTCTGTGCTCTCCCTCTTATGATGGGTAACAAACATTTATAAGAAGAGAATAACAAATAGTGAAGCATTTCAGGCATGAATTCTTAGATGAATGATCATTCATGCTGAAATTAGCAATAATCAAAAAGATGAAAGAAATGTGCACCAGTTGTTCGAATACTTTACAATAAGAAATGTCATGAATTGGAATAAACCAAACTTTTGCACTTGTATTTGCTAGAAATATATTAAATCATTTTTTCTGACATACAGCCTTAGGGACCTTACTATTTTCAAGTGATTTATATACTAAGTCATCAATACTTATCTCCTTATAAGAATGGTTTATGACTTGTATAGCAACAGGACTATTCCAGGCATTAAAATGTGGGGCTCAGCTAACATTGCTTTTGATTTGGAATTCATAAACAGTGTTTATTGCATCTAGCATAGTGGTATCACATTGTTTTGGAAACATTATTAGAGCATTATATTGGGAAGAGGACAGTCTGGTGGTTCCTGCAGGTAGTCTTGCACTCCAGGCTGGCATTAATATACACAGTCCTATTATTTTCATTAGAGTGGCAGCTGAAGACTATACAATGTGTCCCAAGGCCACGTGAGGGTCATCGCTTCGCAGCACTAAAGCAGTTAAGTATTCATTTATAGCCTACTTAAGGCATAAGTATTCCCAGACCAGATGTATAATATTTTTAGCAGGATGCTATATTACCCTCTATATATTATGTTCTTCTCCTTTAAATGTCTTTGGCTGCATTTTCAGAGAGCATGAAATTGTCCTGTAAAACTGTATGGATGTGACTGCACATATGTAAACACCTGCACACACCCACACAAAAACACACCCATTTTTCCATGTGCAAATAGGATGATTTTGCAAATAAGATCCAAATTAGCCTCTGGAGGGCCCGCTCTCAGCCCTCACACCAGAGGAAGCCCAAGGTGGCTCTTGCTCCTATCTCCGGTGCGTCAGCTAACTCCCAAAAGTTACATATCAAGAGTTTAGGCCTCTAATTACATGCACAAAAAACTTGAACACACAGCCCAGTGGGTCTGGAGCCTTGCAAAGTGAGCACTCAGGAGTGCCTTTGCAGGCTGCTGCACAGAGGAGTACAAGCTCTGAGTTTTATTAATAGGGCTTTTTCTCCCTTGGTTTTTGAACCCCACAGAAACCGTGCCTGTTTCACCAGAAGGATCTGCGGTTGCTGAGGGAGAACAACTTGACACCTGTTGATGTTCAAAGATAAAATGCTCTCCTGGATTTGGAAACATGTATGTGCATATATCATCCTGCTGGAGCACCAAGGAACCAAAGCCATAGTATCTGCAACCCAATTCCTCTTGGAAATGGGCCTGACAGATTTTTGTATCTTGAGAAGAGCATATATTCAAATGCGATATTTTAAGAGTCAACCATTCCTAAGGACAGTGCTGACATTAACTTCTTGCCTGCAGAGGACTCACCCAATCTTGTCACTGAATTTAGCCCTGGTGCCCAATGGCCTGCTCACTGTGAGATCCTTGTCTCTATATTAACACTATGAACCTGCCTCCATTAAAATACACCAGGTATTTATCTGCTTCTATGAGACAGTCCATTTAATTAAAGCAATCCAGAAAAGTCGTCTTACCAAAGTGAGGTCAAAGTAGATATAAGAGAGGCAGTTCTCTTGATTTCAGCTGAATTTTCTGTCTGTTTGCCATGATATAGTATCTGATACAGCTAGGTAATCCTTAGTGCGCATCTGCATGTTCTTCTTTTTAAATCCCAAATTTTGCAGATGAAATCCAGCATGGTTCTTTGGCGTCACGTTCCAGGCACGAGGCACAATCACTTTGTGCTGGCTCTGGTGTAACAGCACCAAACCCTTCACTTGTGCAGTCGTACCTGCAGCTGCCAGGTCAGGCAAGGTTCGAACGGGCTATCTTGCTGCCTTGTGCAGGTTCACCACTGAAGTAAGCTCCTCTGCGGTGGCCACCTTGCTGTCCTGTGCCCAGTGGAAGTGGGTTACTAAAGCCTGGGACCAAGTGTAAAAAAGTGATGACAGAAGTAAAAGCAGTAAAGTGAAATGTTTTGTTACTTAGGTTAAACAAATCCAATCCAATCCAAACACTAGGTTACCTAGGTCTGATACCGATGGTGCCTTTTCTCCAAATTAGATAGTGCCTAAGGGATAAGGTTACAGCGTAGGTAAAAGTGCAATACCCCAACTCTCATTTGGAAGATACAAAAAGAATATTCACTTTCTGCATGCCTGACCCACAGGACGCCTTGCTTGGGGGAAATGTCCAGGGCACGTTCTTGTGGCAAGCCCTCTTCTTCTTCCCGTTACGGCAAATTCCTTTAAATGATCATTTAACTTAATGTCTTTATCTGTCCATTTTATATCTGTTTACTGGATTATAAGTGAAGAGCAGAGACAGGCAGAAGAGAAACGGTAAAACACTGATCAAGAGACCTATTCTGGTGATGGCGAGTTTCCTCAGATAACCCCGCTGAATCATTTGCTCAGAAGTTTTCCAAAGCAACGCAGATTACTCAGTGTAAATTAGACCTCATAAGGTCCTTTGCCCTTCATAACTTTGGAAGACTTTCACATGTTGTTTGTCTGGATGGTTCTGCTTTCAGTTTCACTGTAATTTATAATCAAAAGGAATACACAAAACATCTCAGAGTGGTCAGGAGGTTATGGGGTTAAGATGATCTACTAGTTACTGTACCATGCTGCAGTACGTTAAGAACAGCAGATGAAGAAGTAAAGCATACAAAAACACCTGTTTCACCCAAGGTAAAGCACTAAGCTTAGATCACAAAAATCCATCAGTTTATGCCACTGATTACTGCAAGGTAACAGCAGAGTATACAGTGGGGAGGTCACTCCCCTCTATTCCTGTCCCATTTCTGACAAGCTTTCTTACATGGTCACCACTGACCACCGTGGGAGACAGTGTTTTAGCCAGGGGGAACTGCTGGTCTGTCCTGATGTAACTGGTCTCATGGGCTTTCATTAGGATACAGGCAGAGCAAAAATGGAGTTACAGAGTGAAATTGGGACAAGGAGAAGAGGAAGATCCCGAGAGGAGCTCAGTGTTTGTGCACAGACAGAATTGGTATTTGTTACTTGCGGGTGTGGGATAGGACAACGAAAATGTCATCATGGGAGCATGTACAAGTGAACCTACATCTCCTATTCCCTTGCAGCTTTTCTGGATTTCTCATAATCTACCTTGTCATAAGACTGCAAACAGTTACCAAGGAATACTGAGAATTACACTACAGTGGAACTGACAGACAGACACCTGCCTGAAGACAAAAACCATCTGAATTAAAGGCTTTTTGACTAAACCTGGTTTGTACTCCATACATTTGGTTTGAATTTTATGGTCAAGAAGACATGAGAACTCAGCCTAGTTCCAACCATCACGTGAGCTTCACATAGTTTTATATCAAAACTGTGAATATTTCCTAGTCTCCATGCAAATCACTAATTGATACATTACTTTATAGAAACCTAAAACACCTTTTAGTAAAATACAGCTGTATGTTTCAATTTCCTGTCGTTCCCAGTTTTTCTTGAAACATTTCATGTGCTGCAAATATTGCAAGCTTGCTTATATTTTCTCATCTCTTTCACATAACAGGAAAGATTGCTAAATAATTTATCTTCCCTTTTCATGCCTGTTTCCTAAGACATGCTTCTTTGATAAGCAGAAACGCACGATTCCTGACCTAGCATCACTTTAAAACTTTCTCAAAGTGACCTGTGCTGCTGAGTGTTTGGAAGTGTTTCAGGTTATCATATCCCACTGAACTTTGTGATCAATTTTATTTTACCCTTCCACCCGCTGTATTACTTAGGTCCACTCCAGATTGTTTATATTTATATTTTCATAGTTTTTGTGCACAAAATATAATGCACCTTGTTCCATTATATTCCTTTTTTTGTCCCTTTATGCATTATGCTGAAGCCATATAAACAAACACATGCTTGCACATGCATATACAAATCAAGTGTTGATAAAAAATAATATAATCATCAGTGATGGCTGTAGGTGAAGTAAAGTTCTCAAAGCTGGCCACTGTATTTTTTTTTCTAATCAGTTGTTAAACACAGTTTAATTCTGATGAAAAAGATCACATTTGTAATGATTTATAATACCTTCATGAACTGACTCAATAAATCTCTGACCAGATGCAGATTTAAGAGAATGGCTTTTCAAACATATGTGTGAATTGCATTCATGTTTTTTGCTGGATTTGTTTTTCCTGCCAAGAGCAAGTGTCCAGTGTTCACTTTCTACTTCACTTTCATCTGCACTTTGCATTTACTGTCAATGCACATCTGAAAGGCTTGCTGAATTATTTCAAAGCATCTTGCAAAGTGGTCTTCCTTGTATGTGACTGCTGAGTCCTTCCCACTCTCCAAATTAGCTGTTTATTGGAGAGTTTAGCATGAAATGCAAGTGAATAAATTCTGGGATCTGATCCTATCTGGCATCGTGAGAGAGCCAGAGGCTAAATGCACGCTGGCAATTTCACAGGCGCAACAAGATGCTGCATGCGCAGATTCATCCATCCCAGCAGCCACAGGTAAATGGAGACTTCTCAAAGCAGAGGGTGGCCAGGGAAAAGGTGAAAGCAGCTTAGCTCAAAACGGTTCATCTGTGGCATGCCGAGGTGCTGAGCACCCCAGGGCCAGCAACACTGGTGGGAGCTGCAGGTGCTCAACCCCACTGCCAGAGAGGCTCCCCTCATCGCAGGTTAATATGTTTCATGTCAGAGGTTTTGTTCAGTTCATAGCTCTTGGTCTTTTATGCTGCTTTTCTGCCCATATGGGCACATGTAGGCATGCTCAGAGCTCCAAACTGCTGCCCCACAGGAAGTTCTGATATCTTACATTTTAGTTTTACTCTGTGTTAGAAAGACTACAAATAATTTGCAAATGTCCCATGAAACAGGAAGTCTTAAATATACTCTGCTCAGTAGAAGGTCTGTTTCAGAAAAGCATTGAAATTATTCCAGTGTGAAATTTTTCTTTTGAAAAAAATACATATTTCATTTTAAATAGTTTTTTACCTTCTAAACAAATATTTACACATTACGCAACAGTCAACATGTTCTATTGATGATATTTTTTCATTTTTTGTAAAATCATTACTGGCAATCTCTGGTTAGTTCTGATTGGAAAATTTTACTTTATTTTCTATATTAAATGTTTCATGTTTCTTGCCATTACACAACTTGTTTTTTAAAGGAAGAATGAAGACAAGCCAGTCTTATTTTCTTATTCAAACTGTCATAGATTAGCCAAATTGCCTCATTGTATCAGGAAAACACTATGTTAGGGGAAATAAATTATATTAATCCATGTCAGGCAGCACCTGAATATATAATTTTAATAATTAAAGTCAGCTGTAAGTTAACCTGATATTTTGACTTAGATGTTATGTCATATTGGAATGTATTGCATTACACACTACTAATTCTGACAGCACAAAATAATGTAAAAAATCATGAAAACTATATATAAAGCCTTATATCTGGCTGGAGTGTGAAAATGGAGCCTGCATTAAAACACAACCTTCAATGTATTTCATTAGAAACCACACAAGAAACAGAGCAGCCAACAAAAATGACAGGTCAGGTTTATGGGAGCCATGTTCTTTAGTTTTACTGGTTTCGCGGTGATGGCAGGCTTTCGTTACTAGGCTTTGCAAGGGCTAAAATTTGCCGAGTTTGAGACTGCTCTCCTTGTGACATGGGGAGTGTGCCATGGGGTGAGGAGCTTTGCCTCCAGCGCAGTTGCCATGCTCAGTCACCTCCTTCCAAAACAGGTCTTTGAGGTGACAGGCACAGACTAGAGATGGCCAAAAGCTATCCTTGGGCTAAGGACCAGCTTGGCTTGGGTTCTCCCAGCAGGCCAGGAACGTGAAGCTGACTGAGTGCTCCCTTCCCTTATCCTTGGCCTCGTGCTAACTCCAACTGGGCAAAACCCCAGCAGGTGACCAGTCAGGTGTACTGGTGGCTGCTACATGCCCATGCACATTCCTCCTCTGGAGCAAAGGGCTTTTCAAGTGTTTTTTGGAGCTGTGTAAACACAGGCACTGAACATACTGGATAATAAACTTTGCTAATAAGCACAATATCAACAGAGGTGTTATTCCATATTTCTGTTCCCAATACAACCATATCATGTATTTAGAATGCTTCTTTCCACCAGGATGTATTTCTAGAATTGGCTAAAAGCTCTTCGTCTCTCCCATCAATTCCTATTTCCATCAGTAATGTGGAAATAGGACATACATTCAGCTTGTGTTTTGGCAATGTCATTTCTCATATTTTGTTTCTAAAATTACGGGACTGTAGAGCAGACAGACTGGACTTGTGAAATTTCTGACTTGGTGACCCTCAGGAAAGTGAAGGCAATAGATTCCATTTAGATTGCAGGACTGTTGCTAATACAGAAGATCTGTGGACTAATAGCCTGGCTATGCCATTTTTCTTGTAAAAGCAGATGTGTTCAGCAAGTTCCACCTTTAATCTCAGGGTGTAATTTGTTAGCTCTGCAGCAAGTCATGGTATAAAAATAGCTGCAGGGAAGATGTGGTATATCATCCTCAGCTCGAAGCTAAAAAGAGTTATGTAACGGTCTTTTATCAAAAGTGGAAAATCTCTTCGCAGGGCTGCAAGATACCGCAGCTTCAGCGGCGCCAGGAGTGGCACAGGATGTTTGTGTGCAGCCACTGTGCCAGCAGGACGGGCAGCGAGGGCCCTTCCCGGGAGCTGCTCTTTCATTTCAACCATCTCAGTCATTTCAGAGAGGGGTTTGGCAGTTTTGACAATTCCCGGGAGCAGAGCTGTTCACAAACTCAGCACAGGGAGATCAACAGTTTCCTCAGCAGAAACGCTGGATCCTGTTGGGAGCCGAACGTATCCTGACAAGTATTTCTGATTGAAAGGGGTGGGCTGTGTCCGCCGGCATGCCGTATAAAGCAGCATGACATTTTTATTTCCATCTTCTGTTCCTGGAGGCTCATGGTTTTTGCTGTCTGTCTGCAATGCCCACCAGCGGACATCGCTGTCAGAGATGGGAGGTGCTGCTTAGTTTGCTATTAAAAAGACCCCCATGATACCCCCAAGGACCGTGATGCAACTAAACCTTTCCAAGGAGCAGCCAGGAGTGGGTCAGGGTTCAGCCCCTGCTGGGGCCTCACTCCCCTTGGGGTGCCGCAAGCGCCTCTGGCACCGCATGCTGTCTGGGGCGAAGGAAAGCGCATCCCCACCCTCCACGCTGCCCCAGGCAACTGAGACAGCTTCTGCAATTGGGACTGGAGAAATAAGTTCATTTTGAAAACACTAACAGCTAGCAGTAATCAGGAAACAAGCAGATATTTAGCAGGCAGAATATCCTGCTCAAGGCATCCAGCCTCACAGGCATTTGCAGCCAGGCTGTGTTTTCCTTTTATATTGCAGTCAGTGGTGAAGGAAAGTACAAAACACTTATGTTCTTCTGCAAGTGAGGTGTGCAATTCCTTTCTCAGTGCAAGGAGAGCAGAAGAGTAATTGTGGCAAGAGGCACCTGCATCCATTCATGGCTGCGGGGGACTAATTAACCTGCAATTAATTGGTCAGCATTAACACCTAGACTATTCTTCTTTGCTGCAGTCCATCAGCATAACATATAAAATCTGTAATGTCTGCTTAGAAATACACCCTTTCTGATATACTCAGAAGTGGGGAGGATGCTTTCCAATGCCTCACCAAGAAAAAGAGTTTTCGGAGACTTTGCTCTGCAGCACTGGAAGTGCCAAACCTCTCAATCTCCCTTGCAGCTGTATTAACTGGCCATTTCTTCCCAATTAGGGAGAAGTAATCAGTTGGCATAGTCTGTTCCATGTGCAATGGACTGAGAAATATCACATTATTTGTTTCGTATTAACCGAACGAGGCTGGAAAGATTCATTTCTTCTCAGTCTGCTTTGACGATGTAATCCGTTACATGGCATTTAATTCTACAAGCTGGAATTAAGCTCCAAAAATACAAAGTATCAGAACCTGTCTGCGAGTTCAGTGCTTGTGAAGGACTTGGCTCTCCGGAGCCCCATGGGCCCCTGCACAAAACCAGCATGCTGCTGGACCCCAGAAAGACTGGGATTGGGGGCCGTGAGCCTTATGTTGCTCTTGCATGAGCGGAAGAGTGGTATTTCCATATGATCCTATTTGTTGGTCTTTCTGTGACTACTGCCAACTACAGTGGCAGTTAGCAGAGATTTTAGTGATATAGAGACCTGTCTACCAAGCATACACTGAATTAAATGCCAGTCTAAACCTCCATTAGCCCAAAGCCAGACCTAACTGGACTTACTGATTCAATGGATGAGTCCATGGACAGCAGTTCAAGGAGACCTAGCTCAAGTTTCAAGCTTTGCCCTCAGGCAGTCTCATCTTCATACCTGTGAGCCTGCCCCCTTCTGCTGGTTCAACCCTTAATGCTTCGAGGACAGGACACAGCACCTGGCACACTGCCCTCCTCTTCCTCCCAGGCTCAGCAGTGCAGATCTGTGTGCTGTCCACATGCATGAACATAAAAACAGTCCTTTATATCTTGTATGTGCAGCAGGGGAGAAAGGTGGTTCATTTTTTTCTCTGACTTTACTTACCCAAACTATTTTAGGGTGTAGTGTTGGAGTGGAGAAGTCATGCTCATGGCAGAGAACTGCACTTTACATAATCTTAGTTTGCTCAGTTCCCAGTTCCTTCATGTTTTGTTCACAAATATGGTATCTTCTGTCCTTTCTTTATACTTGGATTTCTTTCTGACTATTGCAGTTGAAGATTTTTCATGCTAAGTGCCTTGGGCCAAATTTTACCCGGATATATAAGGCAGAAATCAAGGAATTTCAATTGGTGCAGGATTCACTCCACCGTTTTCCTTTAAAATACACTCAATTTAGGCAATATTGTTAGCTGTGCTACAAGAGATTGGTTGCAATTCCTGGAATCAAATGCAGCTTAGGCAAGCATTTAACTTTGGCTACTGCTTTTCCATTTCCTTCAGTTTTAACTCCAGTTTAAAATATCTGCTTGTTGAAGGGATAAGCTGTGCAGGACTGTGGTAGGTCACCTGTCCATCCTTGCAGCCCCAAGGCACTCTCCCCTGCGTAAATCATTACTGACACACATTCATCTGACTTTGCACTTCTTCTTATAGAATTGCTTCCTACTTTTCCAGACCATTTCTCCAATTTGTCACACTCCTATTGAACTCCAGGGCTCTCCTTCGAAGCCCTTGCAGCCCCTCCAACTCCCTACCCACTAACACCATCTCCCTATTCCAGCATCCCAAGCAGAGAAGAAAATACTGACGTGCCCTGGCTCTTGGACAGACCTCTGGATACACTTTTCTGGCTTGACACTAAACCTCTGAGAATAATTTCTTAAGTACAGGTTTTCAGTAATTTGCACAGCAACCTTACAGTTGCTCCAAGAGCATATTGCTATAGCCTGCTTTTAAAAATGTCAGGGGAAATATGGGGTCAAAGGCCCTACAATGCTCACGTTATTCAACATCTTTCGCTTTTCTCTTTCCCGCCAGGCTTCTTACGTTGTCGAGGAAGGAAATAAGGTCACTCTGACATGTTTTGTTTTGTTGTTTGTGGCTTCTTGGTGCTTATAGAGAGCTTGTTTCACTGTTTGCTCCAGAAATTAAATTTAGACCGATAGATCTATAACTTCCTCAGTTTTCCTTTGCACTTTTTCAATTTGTGAGATAAGTTTTCGGCTTTCCAAGTTTTGGCAATCTATATCCTGCATGACATTTCAAAGCTAATTGTTATTAGCTCTGAAATGGCCTTATCCCTTACTATGTTGGTTTTGGCAGAAAGCAGTGCAAGAAATTCCTCCCTCTCTCCCACTCCCACTGCACCTCATGCCTCCCTCGCTCCTTAGCTCTTTGCTCTTTTTCCTGCTCTCGAACCACCATCTACCACCCTCTCACCTGCGTAAGTACAACTGTTACGGAGGCCAGCTTGTAAACTGGGCCAATGAAATTACTCCAGTTAAAGAGAACACTCGCCCTCTTTTTTTAAAGGGTTATTTTAACCCAAGGTACATCAGCAGTCCAGTTTGCAGACCATAACTGAGGGAATGCTGACTGCAGCACAGAGGGCAGAGACCAGCAGCTGAGAGCTTTCTCCATCAGCCAGCTTCAAAGCTAGACAAGTGAATCGTGGAAATACGGTCTCTGCCAGTGCTCTCAGTATTCAAAGGTGAACGTCATCAAGGACTAGACAATCTGAAAACACCTAATTCAGCTAAGCCCACTCTTTTCTTTTTACACCTGAGTGCTTCCTCTTTTCTCTGATGTTGGTTTTATTAGTCATCAGGTCACAATTAGTGAAGACTGATGGATTTTTTAATTTTTTGCTTCATTCTCAGTGCTCTCTGCTGCAAATTTTAGCTCCTTGTTGGGTAATGAACCTCTAACTGCCTTGCAGCCACCATGCTACTTACGGTCTGTTTTGTTATTACCTTTTATTTCTCTTGCAAGCTGAATTTTGTGCCTTGACCTTTCTTGTTATTCTTTTTATTCATTGTTAGTAGCTTGACTGAGTTTCTCCCTTCTGTGCAACTCCTCTCCAGGTATTTTAGGGGAAGATCAGAAGGGAATTTGGGACAATCCAGTGGGTGAAAAATAATGGTCCAAATTGTCTATATAATAATTGGCCAAATTTATGACAGCTGTTACCCTGACTTCACTGGGCAGTGAACTTGGTATACCGCTGTCCTGAACTGCTGAATTATTGCAAAGGAGTCCAAAAGCATCAGCAAACCTGCCTCCAAGTTTGCATTCTGCTTGCAATTATACTTAAAAGGATTTTTGAATGCAGTTATAAGCAAGGATACTACAGCAAGGAGCCTGGGAAGGAGCAGGTTGTCTGTTAAACAAAACCAGGATTTGTTGCTGGGAGGGCAGCATCTCTAGGAGAGAAAGCAGCAACCTATTCCCCCGTCCTGATCCCCTGCCAAGAAGAGCACCTGAATAACTAATGAAGGCTGGCAGCTGGGAGGGTGAACCCAAGGCCATTAAACAACAGCTGGGTGTGAAAAGATAAACCTGCAATGCTGCCAAGTTCAGTGAGACCTGTGGCACAATGAACTTCTGAGTCAGTAATCTATAAGTTATTGTAGAGCTGCCTGTGGCAGGTTTTCCCTCTTTTTCCAACATACCAAGCCATTACAGAGAAGAGACTATGAATAACCAACTTGTCTCTTTCTTACCCTTTCTTCTTTCCCAGGCTCAATGAAAATTTACTGAAGGTCTTGTGAAAGGTAGACGCTGTGCTAATCCTTGTCTGGTGCAAACTGTTGCAGTTCCAGCTGACGCCAAAGGCATTGCCTCACTTTACAGTAGCCAAGAATTTGATCCTCTGCAATTTAGCATAATGCCACCAGCTCTCCATTATGCAGTGTCTGGGGACCATATATCCTGGGCAATGAAAGTGGCTCTGCGGTGCCAGGAAGTGCAGGGACACGCAGTGGGAGATGCCCAGCGAGCATGGCACTGAGCCCACTCCGGTCCAACACAGCCGGGGCGGAGCCGGAGGCAGCAACTCAGCCAGACACAGATATTTCCTGCAGACCCATCTGAGCATCTCTGCATCACAGTCCCCAGCAGCGAAAGCTCAAGTTGGGCTTGTTTATTTAGGTGCAAAGCCACGTTTGACATTCCCACTGCACTGCACTGTATCTAGGCTGATAAATCTCCCCGAACCTGACCAACTGGAGGGAGCAGTAAAGACCTTGGGTCAAACAGAGCCAAGGCCAAGGTAGCATGAATAAGTCCTCATGGACATGGGCTGACTTCATGCAAAATCAAATTTTCAGAGCACAGTGGAAATGTTGTGCAGACATACTCAGCCTGGCCCTGCAAGGAGCCGGTTTTGGTCAGGTGAATGTATTAATCGAGGCTGACATGCTTCCAGATCTGAGTCAAATCCTGAACTGATCATGCAAAGATCCACCCTGGTGGATCTATATCCAGCATAGCTAGTTCATCCAGATTTGACTGTAGACTGATTTCTGAGAAATCTGAATTGACTGGACCTTAAATAAGATGAAAACCCACCAAAATCTGCAAAGAATGAGATCCCTCAGGTTTTCAATTTTGGGGAGAGCATAAATATTAGCTTGTTCATTTTAGCTGCATTTGTCTTGCAAAATAATCCTTTGCTTCTTAAGACTTTAACAACTCTATTTTAAAAAAGGGATGAATAATGCATATTTTACATTTATGGAACACATTCCATTGGGAATCTCCAAATATTTTGCAAACATTAAAGGATAGAGCTTTCCAATGGACCTCGGAAGGAGGTAAAATTATAACATCATAAGCATTTTATATTTGGCAAAATTGAGGGAACAGCCTTGTTCTAGGACCCACAGGAAAATCTGTACAAAGCTGAAAACAGCATGCAAAGCTTCTCAGATTCTTAGCATTTTCTGCCTTGCTTCAAGTCAACATACTACTTCTCTGGCATATTTAGATTGGCATATCACACCTTGTTTTCCCAGATGATAAAGAGCTAATTCTCATTTAAACAAATGACTCTTCAATCTTTATAAATTAGAAAGCAGACAGCATTTCCTCTAGCTGCCATTCAGCAATTATGCCATTTGGAAACGGTACACAGTGATTTGTGATAGCATAATCCCTTTGGAGTACAAAAGTAGCTCCAGAGTCAGGCTTGATTAGAAATGCCCAGCTGACTGCCAGGGACGCATTTCAAACAGGCTTATGGTAGAGAGCTGATATAGTCATGTGCATGAATTGAACAGCCAAACATACAAATGACCTGTTCTGCATTTGCAAAGCTAAAACTGTGCAGCTCTAAACCCCTTTTCTATCTGGCCCAAAGAGTGTAGCATGCCAAGTACAATAACTAGAAAGAGAGTTCCTCATTTGCACTCAGAACAATGAACGATATTAAGCCATGAAACTCATCTATATTTGCAGACTGTCAGCCCTAAGCTTGAGGCATCTTTGTACCAGGAGCTCCTTTAAAACATTATGGAGCTTATAAGCATGCATGAACTGTTTTGTATATACACCAAAAGTGTATAAACTCATTCCAAAGAAAAAGCTAATCTTCTAAAACCTGTGCCAGTGCCTCTCATGGTCCCTCCACTGACTTGAAATCAGTCTTTAAATACTATGTTGTCTTTCTACCACTTGTTTAACATGAAACGAAGGGCAACCAGACAGAGCAAATGATAACAGGAACATTTCCTTGTGTTATCTCTCAAAATCTTCCAGTTTTGCACCCTGTGATTGTGCTTGAAAAGCAGTAGCATTATACATCAATTTTCATCTTAGAGAGAAAAAATTGACAGGTATTTTTAAGCCTGAAAACAAAACCATGCGGGATGTGAAAAGCTGAGAAATGAAGCAGACTCCTGTTCAGAGGGCTGGCCTGGGAGCGCTGAGGTTGATGGGCACGAATGCTCTCCTAAGCTGAACTCTGCTTTCCCAGGTGCTCCCTGACCACAAATCCCACCAGGTTTCTTCCAAAAGTCTGTATGCAGCTGATATAAAAACCCACTGGCCAGCCACTAAAGAACACAGCTTGCAGAAAAGTAAACCTATTATAAACTGCTGCTCTGTCCTGGCAAGTAGATACACTAGAAATCCCTCAGCAGGGATATAAAACTGATTGGATGCGTTTGGAAAGCTGGCAAGACAGGACAGTAAACTACACCAAAAACATATTGAGTGGTGTATGAGGGAGAGATGAGGCAGGAATGCAAATGAAAGAGAATGCTATTTAGAAATATGTTTCTATTCATTTTATTTGTGCAGAGGCTACCAGTGCAACTTCACTGCATGGGAAGCAGGAAAGCCGGACACCTGAATCCCACGTGTGGTGTGGCCCTGTGCTGTTCAGCGGTCACATGGTGCCAAGGAGCCTGGTCAGCCTGTGCTGATGTCTGAGCTGACCTTGTTGCCTACTGTGAGCCCTTCTGCACAATAAAATGGTTGGCTTCAGATCATTTCCACCAGCATACAGACAGCCACAGGCCCTTTGGCTGCTACCTGCCTCACACTGCCTGCACGTCGAGAGGACCAGGAGGAGCTGTGAACCCAAGTCTCACCAGCTCTCTTATGGAGAGCTCTCTTATGGAGTGCTTTTTACAAGCACTGCAGCTCTGAAGGTCCTGGGGCAACTTCTCTGGGAAAAAAGGGAAGGATTTAGTTCCATGATGGCTCCAACAGACCATCCCAGTGCAATGCAGTATCAGTGATAAGATCCGGATCACAGTGAACTACTATATTATTCGCTTATGCCTGGCTCTGATTCCCACTTCAAGTTTGCATTTATTTTTTCGCTTTGCTGGGTCTACAATAATAGCAGGATATTGGAAAAAACTTCTGACTCTGAGGGGAAGGATGGCAGGGCTTTTCGGGGGCTGCGTCTCTTCAGTCTTGGTCTACACTATGTCAATGCCCCGTTAGCTTTGCTTTGAGGAACATTGTTTTGCTGGTCGGCATTAATCATGGAAATTGTCCCAGCTTTCACACTGCCTGGTCACACTCACTCATTTATAGTCATTTGTCTGGAGAGATGTCTGAGTTGGCAGATATTTCAAAGAGCTGCTCTGGTTCAGTCCTCCCTCTTAAAAAACAGTGTTGTTTTTGTTTAACCTTTTTTGGAGGCAAGAGGCATGGGCAGGCTTGCCCCCTGGAGACTTTGTGAGTGCCCCGGGCTGAGTCATTCCAGGGCAAATCATGTTGATCCAAAAAAAAAAAATTTCCATCGTGGAGGTGAGAGAGAGATTTTTAGTTCATTAGGATGCTAGTTATGATTACTATATGAAGCAAGCAATCTCCTCTGACAGGGCTTCAAACAACATGCCACAGATCTTAGTCTCAGTAAAGCTGAATGCTTTTCTTCTCATGCAAACCAAACTTGAGCTCTCTTTTGATGAATCTCCTCATATTTTCATATCAAATCCCTTCTCAGAGATGTAATTATTGAGTGTTGCTTACCAAGTTCCTTAGCTGAAATGAGTAACAGCTTTACCAAGAGTGTTGTCCCTTTTGTCTCCACATGAGGATGATTTTAAAATACTGACAACATCCAACATGGTTTTCCTTGCTGAGCCGAAGCAAATTTTCTAAGGGCTTTTCATGGAAGGTGGCACTGGTCCAGTCCCAAGGGCATTTTTTTGGAAATGCAGATTATGTAAAACTTGAAAGTCACTCACCTTCGAGGAATCCAGCCCAACCCAGCTTCCTCTCAGGCTGCTGTTTAGCGATGAGCAAAGGTCAAGCCAAGACTTCTTTCTCTCTGCCACCCAGTGAGCATTTCAAGACCACATACCACTTTCAGTCCTGCTCAGGCTTGAAACTTGGAGCAGAACGTATCATTTACACATATGCTGAAACCATAACAGATAAACATCTTCTCGATACTGCATAGCAGAAGCAAAATATCAGGGAGCCATGAAATATCCCAAAATGAAAAAGGGATAGTGTATTTACTCAGATTTCACAGATGCAAAAAGTGTCATCCCTTCTGCCTATGCCACCAACAGACACATCACACCTGGGACCTGCCACTGGTTGGAGAGGTATCCCTGCCAAAGGGAGACCTCTTTGATTTTTGCCTCCCCCGGCAAACAAAAGAGGTTAATACTAATTTATCTACTAAAGCAATCTACAGACCACTGAAATGCAGTAGATCATGTTCTAAGAACTACCCCAACACTTGGACTGAAGTGAGCACAGATGTAATAAAGATAGGATTTTTCCTTTATATTGTGTCTGTTATTTTGTTCTGTTTTGTTTTTTCTTTTTATTCCTCTCCTCATTTCCCCTTTACATTTTCATTCTCTTTTTTTGTCCTTGTTATCTGTTTATCCTCATATTTCCTTCCCACTTGCATAGTAGTCCCTCTCCAGTAGATTTTGAAATAAAAATGTTTTTCCTTAAGCATGAACACAAGCAACCACTGAGTCCTCCTGGTCTAAATTTGTAGTTTAAGGTTAGGCAGGGGCTTCTGCTGATGCCTTATGGGTGCACAGGATTTTGGCATCCCTCTGCTTCACTTGAGCAAGCTGTTGGCAAGGAACAGGAGAAGCAGCAGCTGTTGAAGAGCAAGCGGTGGTGCTGCTGGGCTCAGGGCACGCAGCTGGAGACTAGCCATGTGGCAATAGGGACGGCACAGGGAGGTGTCTGGAGATGGGCTGCTACCTTAAGGTGCCTCTAATTAACCTGTTTATTTCATCCAGTGTCTATGTGTTTTTTATTTAATCTCATTACTCAGTTTGCCTCCAATATATTCTGCTAAACAAATGAAACGACAATGGCAGACAAGGTTCTGCACCTAACTTAGACACAATTGATCTTTCCAAATTTACTCACACAAAGTAACTTTGTCATCTCAGTCCCAACTTGCCCATGAAGCCTTAGAAATGCAAGTAAATGTTGTTAAATCTGCACTGTAGCAATCCAAGGGGCAAAGAGAACAGCAAGCCACTCACAAATAAAACCTCTTTCTCCTTTGCCCTGGGGAGGGAACTGTAGTGCCACAAATAACTTCTTGATGCACAGCATACTGCAGTTTTAAGAGATTTGGTGGTGGCAGTCAATAAGAAATGCAAGTACCCAGCTGGCATTTGGAGCAAAAAAGCATCTCTTATCTGTGAGTTTCTGTGCCCAATAAAACAAAGGGCAAAGAGAAGCTATTATATAATATAGACATATATATATATATATATTTGTTATGTAATGTTATTTATGTTACATTATGTTGTTACATTTTGTTATGTTCTTAGTATTTTATGTTATGTAGGCTATGCAAGGGGAAAACAACATTTCAGACTGCATCCCCAGATCAATGGATATGGAAGACTGCAGCACAGGCATTGCAAATGTTTCACACAGGGCTCACGGTATGGCTATGGCATGCTCAGAGGATGCTTCTGCAGGGTTGATGACCTGTTCCTGCCATGCTGGCAGCCCGGCCTCAGATGTGGTGAGGTCAGAGCCATGCACTGATGCTCAGCCGGACAGACTCATGGACAGCCGTGCCACACTGTGCGCAACAGCCCTCATTGCAAACATGTCAGGTCATTCTTCATCGCAAGGGGGTCTGCAGTGTCTGACCCACCAGCCAGTAGAAAGCCCTTCAGGACTTGGTGGCCTTAGGATGATAAAGGCACACGGAGAGCTGGGGAAGGTCATCACTCGAAAACTAGGACTCAGCAGCCTCACTACATAGTGATAATATAAAGTTCACCTGGTAGCCACTACTGGGAACCCACAGATGATGGAACTGGCAGGAAACAAGGGGCTTATCTCAAGTTGTATCCAGTATTGCTGCTGTGTGATCTGGTTGTTTCCCACATGCTGAGCTGAGTCTCAGCCCCCGGGTTGTATATGCACACTCATTTCAAACATTAATTCAGAGCAAACAGCGCTGCAGTGTCTTTGGCTGGAGGAGAAAATGACAACCTCTGTCTAAATAAGGTTATTACTTATTTCTTACTACACAGACATGTGCTAAAGTAACAACTAAAGGGTCCAGTCAGGGCCAGCTGGGCCATGCACTGCAAACAGCTGAAGTAGGGGACAGCCCTGTGGCTTGATGCAAAATGTTAGGGCTCATTAGCAGGGAACATGAAGACAACAAGGACAGGAAAGAGCAAACAGCCCAGTTTTACCTGGCTTTCAGTCCTGTTTTTCATCTTACAACAAGAAATAGTGGCACTGTCATTCACCCTGGAAGGAGGGGGAGCTTCCCTTTCTGCCTAAAGCCATCCACGTGACCCCATGCACATATGCACCAGGGCACTGACAGCCTGGAAACCAGGACACGGCCCCACCTGAAGCTAAATGTAGCCCTCAAATCTGAGATGCTCCAGGTCCTCCTAATGTGTCCTCCCGCACTTGCTATCCCCATGAGGCTCCAAAAAGCTCTCCAAAACCAAGACATTGGGGTGCCTGGGGTACTGGGCCTCGAGGATGCTATCTGAGACGCTGCAGCAGGACAGCACAGGCACAGCCCAGGGGCACAAGGTTCATTGGCACTTGCTATCAACTCAGCAAGCTGGTGCTGGGACAAACGCGGCTCAAGCCATCGTCTTCCTCTCCCCTCCCTCAGCTCGCAGCTGTGAAACCAAGAGGTCGAGCAGGAGCATGGCCGCGCAGCCTGCTTTCAGCTTGCAGGGGCACCAGAGCCTTTCCTGGTTTCAGTTAGCACACTTCATACCTCCAGAAATGTACTTAGCAATTGGTATATGCTTTTTTTTAACAGCTCCAAAACCTCAAAGGGCAACTTCTCTGAACCTACTGACTTTAAAGATTTCCCCAATTTCATACCAAAACCATGTGAAAGTGCTGAGTTTTGTCAGGTCCCTCCAACCAAAAACAGTAAACCAAACTTTTTGCTCACAACTGAACAGAGGTTCACCCAAAGTTAATATAATGTTATAATGAAACTTGAAGCCAGGTGACTTTTGCATGGATTCATTCAAAAATATCTGCACAGCACCAATTACTTCTAGCTATTCTGTAAAGGATGGCTTTATATTTTGGATTTCTCCACTGCTCAGTGAAGCATATATGAAATGAAAACATACTATTAGGAATTTAGCTTTATAAATGTCTCTTTAGAAATTTAGCTAGGCATTATGGATTTTTTGAAATCTGGGGTAAAGTAGAACAGCTAAAGAAAAAGATGCAGCTGACAGCTGCTGATGGAGGAGCTGAAAAGCTGGGAAGAGCACTAATGACTGTTCAGGCTAACAGTGAAGGACCAGAGTTTATGCAGAGAAGACAACAGAAGATGGAAATCCTGGATGTTGCTCTGCAGTAGCCCAGAAGGCCATTGCAGTACCTGAGGGGAGGACAAAAGAAAAATCAAAATAGTTCAGAATCTAGAATAAAATACAGACTGGAAGATTTTCTTTCCTTGCTCCCAGTAAAATCAGTGACTCTTTCATTCAAGTAAAGGAAAGCAGGCAGTAGAATAAAGACCACAAATGAAATGGTACCCTGGGGAACCAGAGCAGGTCCATTATTCATGGTTTCCCACCATAATTTCCCTGGAAAATACGGCCAGTGGTTCAGTTTTTATTAAAACGCCTCAGGAGCTGGAGGGCAGAGTGGAGAGACAAATCCCATGGTGAAACAAGAAGTATTTTAGGTGACAGCAGCTTTCTTCATATTGAGTGAGAGGCATTGGAAAATGGTGCAGTCTTTTTTCTCGCTCAGGAATTACCTGTTAATCCTGCAGTGGAGGGGATCTTGTGCAACTATGCATCATCGAAGGATCCTATTCAGAGACACAACTGAAGTATTTTGGGCAAACAGCAGTAAAGGGACTGTGCCTACTCATTTGTCTGGGCTGGTGTGGTGGTGTGCCTCAGACGTGCTCTTTCTGCTCTGTGCTGGTTGTTGTGCCTTGCTTTGCCGATGCTCTGACTCTCATTTGCATGAGAAGCTGCTACAGCAGGAGGGAACAGCTTCTGAGAAACGGAGAAGTGGGGAGGACGTTAGTGCACCCTTCTGCGGCTGGTGGGAGGTGTTTGTACGTGCTATTACATAAACATCTCCAGTAAGGGAAAGCTGCTCGCATGCCCCAGGCCTGAGCCTACACTGTCCCGTGGAGAGGCTGTTTGCACAGCCAGGGAAGCAGGAGGAGAGGGCGGAAAGACCAGGACACCACACTGATGCTGTGGCTTTGCTTTCAGAGAGGCACAGTCAGAGGCTCAGAGCTGGGATTGAAACCTTGTCCCCACAGGGATTTATGCTGATGTCACCTGGTTGCATTGACATAAAATGAGCTGTGTCCCCACCATGCAATTCCTTGCATAGATACGACCTGTGAGCTACTTCAGAGAATTTACGCCTGCGAGGGTAAAGAGCAATTTCACATCAGAGTGCATATCTCTATATGTGTGTCTGTAGTATACCTGAAGTATCCTGTGGGTCTTCAACCGCTTTTCCATGTCTACACACCCTCCTCCAGTCGAGGGCTCTGTTTGCCTGTGTGGTGTCCACCATGCCGGTGCACCGCTAACCAGATGTTGCCTCCCGGGTTATATCCTGGAACACAGCCTTGTGCTGACTCACATACACCTGAGGGAGCAACACATCTTTCTACATGCACACCCACAAAACATGATTTTGCAGGGAAATCTGTGCCCTGCCAGCTTGCTCTGCTCCAGCAGACCTGTGTCAAGGGAAAGACAGATGGTACAAGAAGCTCTTGGGGGGCAAATGCAGAAATTAGGGCATTTTTTAAGGCTTTTCCATGGTACTAACTGTCAGGGCCTACAAGGAGGACACCAAGCAGTGCTATGCAAAGGGGCCTACAAGTAGATTAAAGGCCTGGCAGTGATACAGCCAGATTTTAAGGCGTGCCAGCATAAACTCACATTTCATCACAGACACAATCAGCAAATAAGAGGACACAGAGGTGAGCCTGACTAACTCCTCCTTGGAGGGCATGCCACAGCTCCTCATTTGAGACCTCATGTAGACAGACACTGATTTCTAAACCTGGCCCCTCTGCCACCATGGTCAGTGTCACCAAGAGCACGTCGTCTGCTGGGGCTGCTCCTGAGGAGCATGAGAAGTATCTTTGTGCAAATCGAAACCCTCCTCTGTCCTGTACCAAGCAGCTGTGGAGCAAGAGCATTGTGTGAACATGGGAATCGGCTCAGTATGAACCAGGTAAAGCAAGGCAGCTTCATCAGCCTCATGCCCTCATCAGAAACGATCACCAAGGGCTTCATTGGCTCTGAGATGCTCTCGTTAAGATGCATGGCAAAGCAGTTCCACAACCTCAGCCTTGACAAAGACAGAGAGATTGCCTGAATCGCCATGGCCAGCTTTGGAACAGACCTTCTGCACAAGCACCATCCATGGGTGTCTGGGAATTGCAGTAATGAGACTCATCTGGGCGAAAACCTGTTAAGTCTTTATACGGTTCAGCTGTTCCAAAAATAGAAACTTCCTTGAATAAGCTGCTGCCAGACCATGACTGGCCATACTTGAGCCCTTCTAACTTATTAGCACTGAGCTGATTATACACTGAAAAATGTGCATTATCCACCTAAGCCAGCACTGCAACTTGCTGAACTCCACACTGTGATGTTAAAGCTTTTTGGTCTGTAATTGATGAGTGGGAGTTCATGGAAGATGTCAAGTGTTACCTTTGTTTTACTGTGAGTCACCAGCATTGTTGGCAAGCATAATAAAAGCAGAGGAATGCATTTAGCAGCAAATATTGTACTTCTAGTGGTAAAAGACAGTAATCATGGGCATAGAGCTGTTGTACTGCCTCTGCAGACTGATGCTCTAGCAATTTGATCTCTTTACTGCTAAGCACTGTATCTCACTGTCTGGCATGTCTGTGTACATCTCACTTGGTCATGCCTTTGTTGGGGCACTTGTAGTATTACAAGTAATAGAAGTACACTGAGTTTTCCACTTACCTCTGGATGAAGGTAGCAAAATCATATACATCAATTTCAAAGTATGTGTGTGCTCAGAGGTATTGCTCCTGTGTCTACAGTGAGCAAACAGTGGTGGTTTCCTTGCTACAACAAAAAGTCATTCAAGGGACTGACTTCTCGAAAATATAGTACACAGATGAAAATGAGCCTATTTCCACAGCAGTGTTTTAGCCTATAGTGTAACTGCATTGATGAGCTTGGCACGGGCAAACTGGAGGGAAACATATGGTTTATGGCAGTTTCTCATCCGAGTTTGATGTGATTCCAGCCACACAGGCCCGAACTGGCAAAACTCCAGTATTTACAAGGCCTGGGCTCATCAGCTGTCCAAATGACCAGGGAGGTTAAACCTACATAACCACCATTTCCTCCAAATCTCTATTTTTTTTTTCTTTCCCTATGAGCTGAAATTGTGTCAGAGCCCCTTTGATTCCTGTAGCAGACTTGGATGATGGACTCCTTTACACTCCTTTTTAAATCCCACTTATAATGAATGTCCTTCTACCACAAAGCCTGACCCAATTGTCTCCCTCTGAGTACTCAAAGCTCATGTAAAGGGACTAATCAGTGATTCTGTGGGTGTTTTCCACTGAGTTTCAAGTCCTGAGCAGCTGATTGAGTGAGTTCAGTCTCTAATCAATGCCTTGCTCACCTATGGAGAGTCCAACAGGTAATAAAGCACTGAATATAAATCCTCTTCAGCCAGAGCATCAATATTTAAGAATATCAATGTTTAATGCTGTCATTTTAATTTCATTGTATGCATTGATTTTTTTCAGGATGAAGGAACAAAATCAGAAACTAATTTAGCTAATGAGTTCAATTAAACTTTTCTTTTAAAACAGGCAGTGAAAATAAATTGATGCTATTAAACTGTTCATTTTCAAAGGAAGAGGAAGGTACATTCAGAAGAAAAGGTGTTTTGATCAAATCACAGTCAACTGTTGGGGCATTTAGGGACACACGCAAGAGTTTAATTTTTTTTTTAAACAAGCTACAAAGATTTGACATGAATAAATGAGATGATTAAAATCCCCACATTCTCTTTGCAGACGCTGGAGCTGAGTTTCCAGTGCAGTGATAGTAGTTAATCCTTTGTTACACCTATTTTAAAAGTCAATTTTAAACATATGTTCAGTGCTGATATATTTCTCCGTAGGTGGTTTTTTTTTTTTAACACCATCTGTAGTTTACAGCACTTCAGTCAATTTCCTATTGGGATATCAGTTCTTAAGCTTCTTGTCTTGGTTAGGAAATTAAAACTCAGATGAACAGGTCAACATTCAAAAATTGTGTCTGGATCACCTTTAGTATAACAGAAACCCAGGCGAAAGCAGGAGCTGGACAAGAAAAGACCAGGTGCAACCACATTCTGCCTCATTATAGAAACGGGAAAAATCACTCCTGTTCCAAAGAACTGCAAAGACCTGTGTCCTTTAATTGTATACCAGAGGCCACATTTTTGCAGGTGTGACCCTAGCGATGCTCCTTGGACTAGTAATCTTTTTCAGGAGACAGGTAGCTCCGATCTGGGGAGAAAGGGTGCTAGCAGACAGCTGGTCTTTGACTGCCCTCTCCCCATCTTCCTCTCTCTCCCTGCACCCAATACCCAAAAGTTTTGGCATTTGTGTGAAGAGTTTAAGATATACTCTGACTCAATGGGGACCAAAAGGATGAGAAAAGATAAAGACTGAAGCTTGCAGATGGAGCTGCCAGTGGGTAAAGCTAAATTCTTGTGAAGGAGCTGGCCGGGAAAGCAGGAGCTGCCCTCTCCTCTCTGCCTGACGCCCCTCCAGCTCGGAGGGGAGCAACATTGAGCTGCAGGGATGTGCCGAAGGGTTGAAGCAGCTCTTGGGACAGACCTGAGCTTCCTTTTCCTCTGCCAGCTGGGACAGGGCAAACCTGTGGCTGAGCCAAGAGCTGGGCTGCCAGAGGAGAAAGGTGGCTCCTCCAAGCTTCTGCACATCGGGGGGGGACTCTACTAAAGCTCAAGAGTCAGTGAGTTTACAGGTGGGCTAGAGAGAAAGGGTGGTTACCTTCTGGAGGAGCCTAGTGGGCTGAAAGTGGGATATATGTGCACAGGAAAAGGGGATAAAGTGTGAGGAAGGGAAATACCAAAACCTGAGGGGAGAAGAAACCTTGAGAACCACTGCCTTAATGGAAAAAGAAACCTTCCAGATGAAAGAGAGCTGCAGATAGCAAAGATCTGAGAGCCGCTTTCAGTCCTAAATATTTTGAGCCTCTTTGTTCTATCAGTTAATCCAGATGGTGATGAGCAGAACATTAATCAAGTTTTTTAGTATAAGTTCTGGATGTCCTTAAAGATAATGGACTTAGTAGACTAAGACTTGTCTTCATCTGAGCACTGCTTCGGCAAGTTCTTGCAAAGGTGGCTCAGCACCCAGCAGAACTGAGCCATGAATGACTCTTACCTGAAACAAACCACCACCATGGCACATTTTCAATAAGGGTTACAGTTTCTACCACATGTCTTCATTTTTGCACTTTGATCCTTTGGTGGCACATCCTTTCACTCAGAAGCCTTGGAGGAATGCTCCATGCCTGCAATGCTGTGTTATAGTCCATAACTAGTGCTGGTTCCTGCCCAGTTCCAGTGTTTAGGATTACTTCAAAAGAAAATTATCTGAAATACTCAAAAGTTTTGCATTTTTAAATAAAGTCAGATAAAGACAAGGTAGAAATGAGGTAGACCTGCAGGTGAGCCTCATTTTGTCATAAAGCTACACAAACATGAAGTGTGTTTTACTGGGTATGGCCCTGGAGCTGGAGTCAGCACACTTGCCCTGCAAAGGACCTGCCATATATGTGTTTTTGAGCAAATCTTTCCCTGGCTGTTATGGCTTCCCTGCCAGGATTAGTCTATCTTCTCTAATTTTTATATATATGTGTGTATATAGATATATATATATGTATGTATGTACACACACATATGTGTGTGTGTATATGTATGTATGTATATATGTGTGTGTGTGTGTATATGTATGCATAAATATATATATATAAAAGCTGGGTATTTTTCTTGCCTTGCTTGTACATGGTGGAACATTTTTAAGCGCCACAAAGCGCCTGTGCTTTGCTTGACTTTAGCATTGGATCTCTACCTGTGAATGGCTAGTGTCAGGGTATAAAGCTGGTGCCAAAATTAAAGATGGGGACTGTTCACCTCAAAATTAAGTCCTCCTCCTTATCTCTCACACTATCTTCAGCAGGCAAAAGGTAAAATATTGCTAAAGCTTCTGTAACCTGGCTTCAGCTCTTAGCTCTGCCATAAATTTCATACGTGATCATGGGTTTCATGGGTTTTAAGGCAGGGTGCACATGGACTGGTGGAAGAGTTTATCAGGACACTTCGAAAGACCTATTTTGGTACTATACTGTCTTTTTGTTGTCCCCTTGCAGGGGATCAAGTCAAGGAGACACAGATCACAATGAATATTTATTAGAATACCTTTTATTAATTAAGCTGCTATTATTAATAGAATCCAAGATGTTATAATCAATCACGGATACCTACTCACACAGCACACTCAATTTTTCCCTCCCAGAGTTCACTCCCACGCACACATGTTTACATGGCTGGAGCAAGAGCGAGGAGGCCAGCCCCAGCGCTTAACTCAGAAGTGGAGGGTCGTCCTGGCACACCACGGCTTCTGCATAAGTGTGCAAAAACTCCTCAAGCGGTCCCTACTTTCATCAGGTATACATATAGTCTTGGAGTCTCTGCCAGCATATAGCAGCCACCACCTTCTTGGATGTGGTCTGAGTTTCACAAGCTGTTGTTGATGCCAGCGTGTGCTGATGGCCTCGGACTCATTCGGATGGCTCTGGGTGTCCTGAGTTTACCAGTTCTTGCACTTTGCAGGTGCAACAAGACCACCACTGGGAGGCTTTCACACCCTCCTCTCAGCACGTGCTTTTCCTCTCTTCGGCCTGCTGTTTTTTGGCATCTGCTTCTCCATCCACACCCACAGGGAGCTACGGGAGCCTTTCACACACACCCACACAGAAGGGACTTCTATTTACGTCTCAGCTCTATCTCAATTCATAAAGCTGTTCAAAACTCTGAAGACCTCTAAGAAGAAGTGACACACGCTTTTATTTGAAGGAACATTTTTCATTATAACTCCTTTTCTAGAAGTGGAACATGTCCTGAGGTGGAATTTATAACATATACATGATGATATCCTTGCTTTTACATCCTCTGGGGAATAAGACACTGTCTGTAATGGAAAGAAGGAGAGAAAAGAGGAATTCTTTTGCAGTAGGAAACAAACAAAAATATGATGATTTTTCCAATCCCTTTGGAAAAAGATATTAAATAAAATATGTAATGCAGAGTGTGTTAGGTATTTCCAAAAATACTGTATACATTTTGCTTAGTTGCTTATAATAAATGTTGTTAAATGTATTCCTAAGAGCATAAATTTTCTCTAAAGATATTTTTTCTGTTTAGAGTTTTTTCTTATATGACATAAAAAATAAAAAGATCCTTCACACAACTAAGAGGAGGTCACTTTGTGGATTGTTTCAGACTATATGGAGCAATTTATTAGGGCTATTTAGAAACAAAATTCTGAGATCATCTTGTTTTTTTGTTTGGAGGCATGTGTAAGCTTGACAATTTCTTCTTATTTTAAGGTTTTCTTCCTTTGCTGCAGTGCTTTGTTAACCTAGGCAGTACAGTACATAGTAAGGTCAGTAGAAGACAAGCTATACATTCCAGTATGCAGGGCTCAGAGCAAAAGCAATGAAAAAGAAGCTTTTGCACTTTCCACCTGTGATTACCTGGGAGTTGTGCTGCACTGCAGAAAAGGTACCTGAGAAGATAGGAAGAAAATGGCCTATAACTCACATATGTCAGGGAGCTCTCATATATGAGCCAAAGTCCTAAGCCAAGTCAGGAAGTTTTACTGGAAAGATGTGGAGAGAATTTGATATGCAATTAACTAAGGCACCTAAGGCAATGCAAAGCTGAAAAACAGGTTTGATTTTTTTCATTATTTTGCCTCAACTTTCACTTGCAATCCATCCAATTTCTGAGCACTCTGGCAATCAGAGTCCCTGGAAAAGTATGCTCTATGTAAATCAAAGATATTTGATTGTAATGGCAAGCCTACCGGTTTATTATCTGTTTGTGATCATGGAGCTTCCCTGGACTGTACCTGTGGTTTGTCTGTCGCTGCCTGCTCCTTCCCCTGCTTGCAGTCTCAGGTCGCTCATGGAAGGGAGGGCAGTAATCTCACCCCAAGCCTGCAAGACCCAGCTGCTCTGAGAAGGGGATTTTTTCTGAACACATTGGGTTTGTTTAGGAAACCACCAAGGCAACCAACACACATCTTTCCTGAAGCATAGGTGGAAATGTGAAGCTTTAGAAATATGAAAGCTTCACACATGGAGCCAATGCCAGCAACATCTGTGCTCACCATCCAGTCTTTTTAGCTATGAGGATGAGAAGCCCTTGTTGTCCTAATGCAGAGGTGGGGGACCTCTAAAATTAGTCTTTTAAGCCTTCCTGTCCCACTTTGCTTTCCTCTCTCCTTCTCTACTTCCCCTGTTGCATCTGCTCAGGGCAGCCAGCTCCCCTGGCCCCATAGAGAAGCTGCTGGGACGCAGACAAAATCAGTGGTTAGCCAGGACCAGGACCTGCTTCTGTGCCCACAGGAGCAATAGGTGCTGCCATCTCTGAAACCAGAAAGATTCAGTGCTTCACATCTTCTACAGTATCTATGTGTGCTACAGAAATGAGACAAAGAGTAGGTTTAATTTTTTGCATGCAAAGGGGAGCTTTTAGATGTAAAAAACTGAGTTCCCTCAGAACACCAGAATAATATTTGAGTCAGCCGTCCTGACTGCTGAATTTCACTGGAGGCTTGCTCTTCCAAAATGAGGCATTTCTGTAGTATCTTATCACGTATGAGCGATTATAAGAACAAAAAGACCGGAAATCTTCATGGATGGATTTTTTTTTTAGAGGACAAATGGTCAATGGACATTTTTTCCATCCAAATGCAGTCATGTGGAAAAGAGATACCCATGGTTAACAATAATGTATCAAATTAATTTAGGAAATCATTACTGACTTGAAATTGTGACTCATTAATGCCCAGGAACCATTGTCAGAACAGAATACCAGCACCTTAAAAAGCAGGGATTTCAAAAATATACTTATCTGCACTGGGCAATCTCACTCAGGTTTCTGCACAAGTAATTTTAAAGTACATGAAAAGTTTCCTCCAAATAATTGGAGGAAAAGAATTTATGAAACTATATACAGAGAGAGAGAGAGAGAGAGTTTTACAATGAAAGGAAGAACAAGACTACCCAGAGAATCCTATTATGAAAGCTAGAATGGGACTGTAAGTTTGACTGAGGGTTGAGTGGCAACAAGCAGATTCATTAATCTGATAAATTAGCATTAATTGATGCACAGGACATCCAGCCATGGAGGTTCTGATTTAACAAAACTCTCGCTCACATGCTTAAGTTTAAGAAATAAAGAATTTATAAAGAAAGTATATATAAAGAAAATACAAAAAAGTATAAAAAAAATCCTGCCAAATGACTGGAAATACTCAAATGCTTATTGTGCTTTCCAGTTGGGCTGAAGTACTTTATTCATTTGCTTAAAGTTAAGCACATGCTTTAGTTCTTTGCCAAATGGAGGCCTAAACAGTATTGATTCAATATTTATGGGAGCTTAAAAACTGCTCTCTGTGTAGCACACATACCCATGTACCTGTTTCTCCTTTTTCCCTCCTTGCAGCTACAGTGACAGCCTCCATGAGCTCTGCATCTGAGGCCCCACTGCCTGGCCACAGCTAATAGACTGATTGGGATTATCAGCTCATCCTAGGTTTTTATTCATCCCCAGAAGCACTGAGCACCTCAATTGCTATCAATAAGTAATCACCAGGATCACTGATACGTGGGTGAGTTTTACAGCCACTGTCAAGCATAACAGTAGGTAAGATTACTAAGAGCCATTATTTTCTTTTTAATAGCTTGCTCAATATTTTATCACAATGAAAAGGTTCGCCACTAGGCAATAATAAGATATAATTAACTCTTGTTACCACTGTGACACAGATTGTAAATACTATGTAACATCCATACATTTCTGTGCAACAAACAGATTTAGAAATTTAAATTGGATGAAGTATTGTTTTTCTCTGTGATAGCATTAGCCAGAAGTCCTGGGAGATGTATTCCAGATGTGTTATGCTAATAAGATTATTTTATAAGAGTGCAGACAGATTTTAGGAACAACACCCTGGTTAAGCAGTTTGCAATCCCTATGAAGCTTCTTTTTTTTCTTTCCATTTGAATTAACAGTTCTTTGATCTTAGTGTTAGTTTCTCCTGGTTGTCACAGACCACAAGAAAGTGATCATTCACTGGCAAGTGACCATTTACTCATTTAGATTTCCAGGTCTCTTTATGCATTCATTCTGATTCAAAGGAAACGCAGTGAATGGTTTAGGTGGAATCTGAGTAGACTCAGTGTGGATTATATATAGGTTAACGTAGTGGTCAATGACGTTTATACAGACTCTTAAATTTCATGCATACATGAACACATACATACATGAAATGCATAACTTTACATATGTTATTTAAATGTGTGTGCATGTGTACACTGTTACACATGCTAATATTAAAAATGTATAATAAAGTTGAAGAATGTAAAGGCTGACAATTCTTGTTTATATTTCATTTGAAACTGATGGGTGGATGAGCATGACTTTTCTTTTAGTTTGTATTTATCCCCAAAGCATATTAAAGAGACAGTTTCCCTTCATTTCTACTTTGAATGTGTCTAGTGCCCTCAAGTGAAACCACTGACTCATACTCCTTCAAAAGCCTCTGGTGATCTTTCATTCAGGAAACTAGATGTAAGAGAAAATACTTGGCTTTGCTTTCTTGGAGCAAGTTAAACTAAAAATCCTCTGCCATAGGACTGTCTTCTCATAACACATTCCAAGAACTGGTTTTCTTTTTATTGGTTGGCCTAAAATCTTTTGTAGCCGAGTGTTTTTCCCTACATCTGCTCATGGAATTAGAGCAAAGCTGCTATATGTTACAGATCATGTCAAACACACCTTGGATGGGGCTACTACAAAGCACTTCTGTGGGAAAGCCAGAAAGGCCATGTCTTCCAAGTCATACTTGATTTCTTTGATTTCCACCACTCATTTCCCAGACCTTTGCCAGAACTGGGAAATTGAAATATGCCTTTCATATTCTGAGATTACTCTAAGAGAAAAATAATTGACCAGAGTTGAAAAAAATACATTATTATTTTTTGTACAACGAAAACAATTTATTCACTTCCTATTTTTATACCAGTTGCAATAGCACGGTGGGTTTAGTGTTACAGTGACCTCTGGTTCTCAGTTTGTCCTGCTCTCTTGTGTATGAGAAAGAGAGATAAACAAGGAACTACCAAGAATTATCTTTTATCCAAAGATTTTTTCCCATCATTCTGATGGAAGTCTTGTTGCAATGCTAAAACCAGGATAGAAGGAGCTTTTCCATGCAAATACCACACCGCTTCCTACTTACTGGTGGCAGCAGTGTCTTTCCCTCTCCTACTTAGACCAGTAATACAGAAGTGCCAGTTAAAATGAATTCCCCTCCTAAGACTAAAACAGCCTGAATATCCCATCTCATGTATTATCTAATAAAAGTTTGTTAAAAATGACTTAAATTTGGATTCTAAAAAAAGGTTTGAATTTTTTATTTTGTTTTTCTTTTGAGGGGGAGGGGAGTTTTCTTTACAGGTATCTCTTTAACTTTACTACCTAGATAGCCATGCATATATGGATTGTTTCTTTAGGGAGAGACAGTAGAAAACTCAGTATCTTAGCTCATTATTTTTAATTCAATTAATAGAAACCAGATACTAGGTTTGAATCATTTCTCCTGCCTTTCATCCTGAAGACAACTGAAGATTAGCCATTATACATTTTCTATGCATAGACAGGAATGCTTAAAAATAGCTTCAGCAGAGAAACATCATTTTAAAACCTTATTTATTCCAGGCTATGTTTGTTTATTGGATAACAACCCTGTCTATAGAGTAGCTTGCTGGAATAAAATATACAGCTTACATGAGCCTTAAAAGAAGACCAACAGAAATGAACCTCTGTTGGTTCTGCCAGCGTATAAACACTGCAGTATGCAGCCTGTGCCCTAAAACTTACAGCTTAAATATTCAGGAAAGGCACAGAATTGCAGAGTGCAAATAGAATAATCAGCACGATCACGGAAAACATGTTAATTCCAATTTCTTCTGTGCATTTACTCTTTCTACTCAAATAATACCTTCATTTTCTTTCCTTTCTTTCCTCCATCAAGATTTAGTGCTGAGAAAACCTAAGGTTTTGTCTTAAAACATTGCACAAGTGGGGCTTATGTTGCCTAACTGCAGACATTGATAATCAAGATGTCGACAGCTGTCCTAGACACCCCAGCTCCCTTAATGCTCAAGGGAGGGAAATAGGCACACTTCAGGGAGCAATTCATTAGCCCTATTTTAAGCATTTGCTTTAGGGTGGGTGAATCAGACATTCACATCAGAGAGCGTTTTTCTCCAGAGGGAATCCAGATGACTAGTTCAGATGGGGACGCCTATACTGAATTTGGTTATTTTTCTCTGTAGGCATCTGCTGCTGCGAAAATCCCCAGGCAAGAGTCCAGGATAGAGGGACTTTTGGTCTGATGCAAAATGGTGATTCCTATATTCTGGGTGGCTCCTACCTTTCCTGCCTGCTCTAAAACATTGGCAACCTGTTGTCCCCTCCTAGGCAGGGAGCACAGGCATGGGCTCACCCAGAGGCACAGCCAACTGCACAGGCTGTCTGTTTTCTGCTAGCTAACGATTTGGGGTGAGAGAGGATTAGCTAAAAAGAGAGACAGGGAAGGCAGAGAAGGGAGGGGAACTGTGGGAGAGAAGCAAGTTACTAGTGTCACCCTTATACCTTCCCCTAGAAATTCAGACCTGTCGTGTTTGTCTTCCTGGGCAGAAGTGCCTTGAGCTTTAGCTAAGAAATTACAAGATAAATAATAAAACAACTGGAACCATCTATGAAACAGCTGCAATGACAACAGTGGAAAAGAGTTGTTTGGGAAATGCAATGGAAAACCTTGCATTACATTTTCAAATCTAGGGGAACATTTCTGTGAAGACTAAAGCCCTGATAACTCACCCCAGTTGCATAATCACATCCTTCCCTTCACTTACTCTTATTACAGAGGGGTATGGGTTTGATTATTCTGTCAGCAAATACCCTACATCCTTGCAATGGATGAGTATGACATGTTTTGAAATATGGAAAATGCCAATAGGTTAAAAATAATTCACCTGAAGGTTATAAAAAGAACAAAAATAATTTGCATATTAATCACAGAGTTCTAACCTGCCAGAAAACAGCAGGGAAATTGAACTCACAAGTACTCACTCAGAAAGTAGGCTGAAGACTGATTTGAACTCAAAGACAGGACATGGCACGACTTTCATCATATGCAGCCTGAATCTAAAAGCTACTAATTTGGTAGGGAGAAATCCATTAGCCACAGTGCATCAACCCTTGCCCAGTTACATGGAGATTCCATAGCTGCCATGAAGAAATTCACATTGCCCAAGACAAAGAGCTGCTTAGAAGCTGATATCTATAATAAATCCTGTATAACTTCACTGAGACTGGCACACACTATGGTCATTTTAAAAACGAATAGATAAATTATAGAGTGAGAAGTTAAAGTGCAATTCAGAAATACTAGTTTATCTTGTTCCTGAACTTAACGGTTATTGTACAGTTTATTATAAATGCTCTCAAAATAGGTGTCAACAGTTCTGGCATTGGATATTGTACTGGACCCTGGACACTATTTGTGCATGTGTGTGCATATGTGTGTACATACAGTGGAAAAAGGATGAGCTTAAATTAATGACTGTTTCTGGAATTAAGATTCCCAGGGAGGTTAATTACAGCATCCCGTTACTAGGAAGCAGGTATAACGCATGGAGGCATACACAGAAATGTTTTTAGTTCACCAGTGTAAAATATTATATGCAGTGCATACCTCTTCAGGTTATTTAGGCTTGACAGCAGGGAGATTCTGTCTATCAGCAGAATATTAATTATGTCATCATTTCAGAAAAAGGGAAGAGTCCTTGGCTCACAAAAGGCAAAATCTGAAAAGCTGGTCATGGCATCTTCCCTCTTTGGATTCACTCAATGTCAGCTTTTTTTAACCAATGCCTACCCTTGGAAAGTCATTCATGTAAACAAAATTTCTAAATGCTCTGCAGCATTAAGTCGTGTGCTCTCACAAGTTTATAAAACTTGCTTGAGCTTTTAACTGAAACTTTCCATGTGGGTTCAGAGTCTCAAACTACCTGGCCACTCATTTTTTAAGTTCTATTGAGAGTGGGATGGCTGTTTCTGAGAGCGGGGTGGATAAAATAGGGACATTTACTTATTTCAAGGGGAAAAAAGAGATTATGATGGCTTCTTTAATGTGGTTCCATGCCTTGTAGGAGACTGAAATTAGCACAACAAGAATATACACCTAATTTTAAGGCTTACCTTTTCTACATGGTCATCACTACACTTTTTGACAGAAGTATAACTCCAGTCATCTTTGAAATGAAACTCTCTTAACAAAAGAAAGCAATAGTCAGCCAAGGAAAAGCAAGTTTGCCTTTTTTTTTTCCTTTGCATAAGCACGTAGTACATGAACCAGTGCTACTGAGGTAGCTGCAGTCAGTACGGAGAGAAGCAAAGATGCTTAGAGGAAGCAAACCCTACAAAAAATCCAATATCCTTAGCATTAATAAACAGTCCCCCGGTATAAACAATGCACAAAGGTAGAAAGTAGAGCTCTCACTTTATTCTGACTAATATTACCAGTCATTTTTTATCCATATCAGAGACTTAGCAGCCCACAGAGCTGGCCTTTTCATGTGAATGCCAACTGTTCACAGTCATGACCTATGATACATGCAATATACATTTTAATTTCAAGCAAACTTTTGAGGCACATCTAACATTTCCCCAGGTCTTTTTATAGTAATGAAGAGACATTTAAAAACATTTTTAAGAACAGAAACACAATCCCAATGACTCATTCTTTCCTGGTACTGCTTCACCTGACCAAAGAACAAGAAAGGGGAGAAGGCAGTCTGGAAGGCTGATTTAGCTGTTATCACATGCAGGAGTAGACTGGGACCCCACATGTAAAGGAAATGGATTTTACAAGGTGTACAGACATCGACACATACAGATGGGCTAGAAAATAACATGTATTTCCTTTTGTTACTTGCAGAATGAGTAAGTAAGCGTATGTATTGGCAGAGTGAGAAGGTCAAAGGGGACTTCTTCAGACCCACTTGTTCTGTGATGGTATGTAGTTTGCAGGAAGGGACTAAATTAAAGAACTCCAGGTTTATTAAGGACTCCTCATGCTGAGGAGTGTCACACTCCTGCCTCCCTCTGCGGCCTTGAATTTCGAACTATAATACCAGATAGGTCAAGTTACTTGTGCAGTTGCCATAATGAGAATAGCCATTGCTTCAGGCACTAGTGACATAGACCACTATGGGTCAGGATGTGCTTCATTTAGTCAAATTATGTTTGCCTTATGCTGCATAAAATCCCATTAAAACAATTAACTGAGCATGAGCCAGGTCAGTGACTTTGGCTAAAAGTGTGCAAGAATGTAACAGTGGGAAGGAAGAAAGTCCATCATACCCAGTAGTTTCCAACCATCTCCAGCACTGGTTGTTTGTGGATGCTTAGGAAAGGGTTTAAAAGTGGGCTGGAAAGGGTGATCCTTCTCCTGGAAAATCCTCTGGGCTTAACAGTCAGCAACTTCTTGAGCCAATATGAGGTGTAAAGACGGAGGGCCAAAATTTTCAACATTGCACTGCATTTGAGGTGTCTAAAAGAGAGTAGTGTTATACTAAAAAGCTGGACCCAGTTCTGCGGACATTCAAGTATCTTCATTTCACTAACATCTGCTGGAGTTACCCATTTAATTCACCTTTAAGGATTGGGCTCCAGTAGGATTTTATACTACTTCCATGCTAAGTCCCTAAAGTATCTGTTATCACTTAGAGCAATTGAAAAGGAGTGTTCAAATAATTCCTAAATCTACGGCCTCAGCCACTCAGAAGATCTGAGGCTGGGAACAGGAAAGAAGTGTAACTGAAAACTGGAAGTATGTTGAACTCACACAATTTTGGGAAGTAGTTTACACAAATATTGACATAGTCTACAGACTGATGAGTGCTGTCCTTTAGTGTCCTGGAGCCCTTGTTTGAGTGGAGCTTAAGGCTGCCTAGCATCAGCTGTGCTAAAGCAGTCTTGGCAGACTGGAAAAACAAAAACAGCCATGAGGGAACAAGGGGACGCCGGAGTTTTATGCGGATTGCCCAGCTCTCTAAGAGATTACTTGATTTCCGCCCACTTCCAAGTCTGAGTAGTGCAAACCAGCCCCTCCATCGTGGCTGTCAGGGGAAATTGTATGGGGCCACTTTCTGGGTTCCCAGTTCTCCCTGTTTCCCTGGGGAATGGGGAGGCTGGCTCAAAGGCACCTGGTTCAGTGGTGTCTGTGTCACCCAGTGTGTCTGTAAGGGATCTAGAGACTCCATGCAAGCGACATCAGCTGGGCTTTGAGTCTAGAAGAAAGAGTTGGTGGGGAGAAGGCAGCAAGAGGAATGGAAGTGCTCAACATATCGCTGGAAAGAGCTGAAGTAAAAAGCAGCAACTTGTATCCACAGCTTATCATATCTAATCCTGTATCTGTTTATGCACTGTCTGAGACCAGACATGTATTGTGGACAGAGCATTTGGCATGTAAATCAGTGCAGCCCTCAGACGGTGTTGGCCAAGGCAAGTTCTGTTTCTGGAAACAGGGAAACAGCTGTCACTCATGGTGGAGGGAAGGAGCCAAACTGCATCAAGCAATACACATTTTTTGAATAGTTTCTGTACTGTCAACAGCTGGTTACTTCTGTTCATAGTTAATGGACTATTGGAGCTGGGCTATTTTGGGTCTGTATTTCCCCCCAGTCAGACTGTGATGGACATGTAGTCAAGGGTTCAGTTCTGCACACAAGTCTTTGGAGTCAGGAGAAATCTGTTTCCAAACAATCCAGGAAAAGCAGGAAGTAATCAAATAGAATAATCTTCCCTGTGTGCATTTCACCTCTCTGAGAAAAAAACACCTTATTCTTCTTCAGAATCAGCCACCTAAGAGCCCAGTTCTTTTATGTTTTCAGGGGCTGTGCTAGGAGCTTTTGTTTGTTCATGTCTGCAGCATTCAACTGAAAATTAGGTCTTCTGAGCTTCACTCCACGGAGTAAAACAGAAAAGAGAGGTTTGGCTGAATGAAATTCACCTTATTATCCACCTGGGTCTGCAGGTGAAGGTTTCTCACTCTCTGTGCTTGTACATGGGTTTTAGCTGGCAATAATGACATTGAGCAGACTCTGCTGAGCATGCCTGCTCAAAGAGACTTGGATGGAGTAGCACTACAGCATGCCCTGCATTATAAAATAATGAGATTTTCTATTAGAGTCACTCTGCCCATGGGAGAAGTTTGGAAACCTTTCCTCCCGCCTTCTACAGTCACATAACTATGTCATTCTTTCAAGAACAAGAGACTTTCCTGTTTTGGCCACCTGGGGACATACACCAGACAGAAGGGGTGTACCTCACTATTCAGCCACATACTGCCTGACTACTGGAAAGGAGTGATGCTCAGTCCTGTAAAACAGAAGCTATTTAGGCATTTATGAAGAAGGCAAAGCACCTTTCTCAGGTGACTTGTTTATTTGGAGCCCTGTTTGTTTGAAGCCTGGTCTTTACCCTTCAGCTCTGCATGACCCAAACTCATGCATTTCTAATAAGACCTTGCAGACACAGAATGCAAGCCTGTGCACAAAGTTTGCATGGATTTATACAGAGGACAACTGCAACTTGCTTTGGCCAGATGAGTCGCCTAAAATCTACAAGGGAAATATGAAATAAGTTTTGAGCAGTGTGAACATGTTTTCTCGTATAAACTGGGATGACTCATTTCCATATGAGACTGTTTAAAGGAGAATAGGTTTAATTTGATTTGACAAGGCTCTTTCCAATGTGTGTGGCTTCGTCCTGCTAAACTTAACAGAATGAGACCAATAAATAAGACCATTTCCCCTGAACTGTGTTTTTCTGAGAAAATCTGGGCCTTTATTTCGATAGTGCTTCCTTGCTGAACAAGAACCTAAGTTCTGCAACCAGAGACAGTGAAGATGGGAGCTTTGGCCTAGGAGATACTGGCTGGGGAGTGTTAAAGCTGCAGCTCAGTCTAGTGGAGGGGCAGGGGAGCCAGGTTTCGGCTCTGGCCAGCCAGCTGGGATTTCCCTCTGCCATCCCACGTGTCAGGAGTGCTCAAGGCAGTGGGGGCTGTGGAGGCTGTGGGAACTGCAAGAACAGAGCTCCGGTTCCTCTCCCCTTAGCTGTCCCTGGGGGCTGTAGGAAATATGGACCATGCCTGTACCAGAGCTGGGCTGACACAGAAAGCTCACAACAAAAGGGGGCTGTATATGAGTCTCAGATGGCCCTTTTCTCTCATGTCCTGAGCAGGACTCAGCTACAGGCTGACATTGGGCTTTGGCCCCAGGAACTAGCATTTTTAATTTGGAATCTGTGACATAAAAAGGGTTACACAAAAGGCAACTTAGTCCTGTGGGAAGCTTTTAACCTAGGGGAAGAACACTTACCCTTATTCTTTCTCTATTCAGTCAACACAACATCACTTATAGATTGCATAGGCTATAAGGCTATGGCATATCATGCTTCACATCTACTTTCTATTCTCGAACCTAACAAATTTCTCTCCCACCAGCACATCTCAGAGTGGATGTGGCTGTGACTTTGCAGGTGCAGTGACCAAACAAACTCCTGCCTCCAAAGATGACAAACAGAGAGGGAAGGGCACACACCAAGTGAAGGACCTGGGAAGATGGCAAAATGGGTGGTATCTGCCTGCTCCACTAGGCCTTTCAATATCTCCCTACTGCTTGAACAGCTAAGATGGCGTTAAATCATCTTGCTTGTCACTTTGCAATTTTCCTGTTTATTGGTACCAAAGAGTGTAAAAACCCATCTGTGTGTTGTTCTGTCAGGACCTCTAGAGAAGTAGACTATAGGTGTGACTTTCAGAAATGCAGATGGATATTGCTGTTAAGGTTTTTAATCCACTTTTACATGATAAGATGAAGAAAACAATATCTGATTAAAAAGGCTGTGAGACTCCTCCATCTTTGTGAATCCTACCAAGCCTACCTTCCCTCAAGGCCAGATTTGCCCCTGGGGCCAGGCAGCCCTCTGCCAGACAGGGAGGCTGCAGAAACAAGCAGGCATAGTCCCCAGAGCACCAGAGAGGAGGTGTTTGGGGAGTTGGAAGTGGGATCACCGCATTTTGGTAGAAGGGAGGTCCAAAAAGAGGACTCAACTGCTGTCTTCTTTTGGGAGGGCATGTAGGAAACTCCTGGTCATTCTCCAGGCTGACCTTGCCAGGTCCTTATGCAGGTGGTGGCAGCCTTTAAAAACAAATTGTTCTAATTAGGAACGTAGTTATACTTTAAAGTGCATAAGATCTGGCACCATTGCCTGCATGTTTCTTATAAAACTAAATTAAAATTACCAAGAGAATTTCATTGTATCATCTGAAAAACCTGCCTTAGTCTCATCTGGTATATGAAAACAACATCTCCCATTATTTTCTCTCACTTTTGGATATAGGTCTTTCTCAGGACTGCTCCTCTCACTTGGAGCAGTCCTACCACGGCAGTGGTGGAGCGCTGCATGACATGCAGAGCAGCACCGCTCCCCATGTCCTCCAAGCAAGACAGAGACGCTGACAGGCAGCCAGCCACCTCCTCATTTGTTGCTAAGGGAACATAGGAAGACGTGCTATAATTATACCAATAAAGTGTGAGAGACAGCCAGCAAGAGATGTGGAATGGGCATTCATGACAGTTCTTTCTTTATTTTTATTTCATTTATTGCTTTATAAATCACCCACAGAAGGCATCCAAAACATTTCACATGTCGTCAGATAACTGAAATGTAAGTGGGACCTTTTGTGAGCAACAATCAGCTGCTTTGTAAAGACAATGGAGTGACAAAAAATGGTAAGCTATAAAACTTATCACAGTCACCATCACCGCCGCACGTGAAACGCACAGAATCAGAACATTTAAAAAAAAGGGGGCAAGGGAAGGGAGCATTCATGGAATATGAAATTCTTTAGGGCTAGACTGCACCCTGGTCTGCAGAGTGGCGTGCAGAAGGGAAATCCCTTACTCTTACAGCCACCTGGTGTAGCTTTGCCAAGGGAATCACACTGTTTCAGCCAGGGGGTTCCTAGGGAGCAAACCTCCTAGGACAGCAAAACAGCCTTGAAATGCTAGTGCTCCAGGGAGGTAGGGGCTGCAGTGTGCAGGAATGACATGGAAGAAAAGCACAGATTTGTTGTGGTCTGGTAACAGAAACAGGGAAAAAGGTGGGAGCAGCCTCTGAAGCTATCCCTCAGTGAGCACATCTGCCAACTCCCCCGTATGCCATGAGGTCTGCACGTCTCAGCATTAGGCCTCACTGCATGCCCATGGGAGAGCGCCATTTGGTGCAGGCAACATATCCTTTCTGACTTTGGGAGCCCAAGGGAATTTCACACAGCGGCCCTAGTTGGAGCTTAGGCTATGGGGGAAGGAGAGCAATCACACCACAGAGCCTCGACCTGTTGCAATCTCACCAGGGAATCCAGCACAGCCTTCAATTTTATTGAATAAACAATTAATTTCCCAATACTATTAATCACTATTCAACAGTCTTTACAATAGCATACTTATCCTCTGGCCTAAAACACATCCTTTCCGGAAGAATACAATCTTTTACTATAATATCTACCCTTTCGAGCCACTTAATGCAAGCTACAAGGCAACACTGAATCTGGGAATGACCTGAGTCAGTCTCATGCAGGTAGGTGCCTGGATTAGTAGCACTGTAGCAAAGAATGTGCTAAAAGGAAGGAAAAAAAAAAAGGAAAAAGAGGTTAGAAGATAATTACAGATATTTAACAATTAGCAGGTTAAATAGGAGCTGCTTACTCAGAAGGCATTATACCTCACAAAAGCAGCAGTTCGATTTGCACCGTGATAGGAACAAAGAACACTTTCAGTGCTTGAAAGTCAAGCACAATCCTCTGCTGTGCTTGTAACTGCGAGAGAATAAATCACCACCGTGATTATTACTTGCATTCAGAATCAAGCTAAGAGTAGGTAATGCCATTCACACAGTCTGAGCTCCGCTGCAGCCCTGACTGTGCTCAGGGACAGCCTTTAAAGTCAGGAGTACTCTTCCCTGGACAGCAATGGGCAATGCATGCGGGGGTCCATCGGACTGATAGACTGACATACATGTTTTTAACATAACCTGTTTGTTTTATCTACATTAACGAAATGAATGTACTATATCAATACCATTCTGATACTGCTGTGGAGAGGGCTAAGTCAGGGTAGTCTAGAAAAGAAAAAAAGGCAAAAAATAAACCTCTGCCCCCAAAACAATAATGTGCAACATCTACTGACTATTTGGTCAGGTCAAATCTGAGGTCAACAGGTAGAGCCCTGCCAATTTTGCTGAAGTTGTAGATGGCCCTCCAGCCTTGCAACATGGCTGTGTTTCCAGTGCACGTATATATGTCTGTCATTATTACAGGAAACAAAAAAGGTCAAATTCATCTCTGCTCTAACTCTGCCAAAGCCAAGCAGCACTGCAGCAAGGAAACTAGCTACACTCCTTTGGGAGCGAATGCACTTGCTACCGCCCGTTTCTCTTGTTGTCAAAACAGATGTATATATATATACGCACACTACTTAATTACTGGCTTTACTGAAACATGTCAGAACAATGTAGTTCTCCCAAATTCCTTTTAACCTACCCATGCTGAACGCTTGGGGTGAAGCTATTATAAACAGTGTGCATAATTTCATGTGTGCCATTCCCAAGAAACAGTGTGCATTTTAAACAATGTGATTGGACCAGAGAGCTAATGAAGTTAAACAAGGCTGGCAAATGATAAAGAAATGGACATGATTTGGCAGAAATGTCTTGCAAGGACAATATTTATGATGGCAGAAAATCTAGCTGCATGTACTGTGGGGAACCTTTATACAAGCAAATGACTGGCTTCCAGGATTTCAGCTATTAATCATGCCTCTCAAGAAAAGGCTTTCCCCCCCTGGACCACCCCTCTACACTTTAAACCTTAGTGTGTCATCTCTAAGACTGAACATTTTGCATCCCATCAAGCACACATGAAACTGCCTCTTTTCTCTGGCAAGCCCTGGCTTTCTCCACCTTGCCCCTGACCTACACAACATTTTTTACAGTTCACTAGTTTCTCGGAGCCCTTAATTGTGGCAGGGAGCACAGTCCCACCTGTGCTCCACACTAAGGATTCTCTGGTTTGACTTTTCCACCTGGGTCACTCAAAGCAACAACAACAGCCCGTAGCTGGAGCACATCAAATTTCAAACTGGAGCCAGACAAGGTCCCTGATTGAGCCAGTTTCTATGGCAGTTAGGATAAATCTTGGTACTGGCAGATCTGTGAGCGTGTGCCTGTGCCACACAGCACACTCAGTGTTCAAGAAGGGGGGCGGTAGTGATCACTGTTCTGCCACCTCTCTCTCAAGGAAAGCCCCCTGGGAAGCTGCAGAGGAGATTATTTCATTTGACAGAAGACAAATACAGAAGAGCTGTTGAATGTTTAGCATTCATTTATATGCAACACCCTCGAATGGATTTAGTTTAAGTACAGAGGGGAAATAATTGGGGAGCAGGTTGCCTGATCTGAGGATTGTGGACTCCTGCCTTCAGGAGCTGCTCTGCTCACCTAGGACAGGCATGCAGGACTGTACCCAAAGAGGTCTCTGTCCCATGGGCAGGTGCCTGGAGCAGATGTCTGCACAAATGCAGTGTTGATCCAGGCATGAGGGAGACTGCGATTTGGAAGGGAGCTGCAGTAAGATCTTTCCTGCCACCCTAGAGAACAGCGACTGTTCAGGAATGGAGAAACCTAGGTAGGAAAAGAGATACAGGTGGTTTTTTGGTGTTTTATCTAGACCTATTGACTTCTTGTGCCAGCTAGAGTAAAGAGGAGCTGGGTTGGTTTGTTCTAATCTTTACGCTCTGTGACTGATTGTTTGAAGCGTCATTTATCACTGAAGCAAGGGATGATAAACCTAGAGTGCTCTCTTAGCTGACATCAAGAAATATGTTTGGGGGAGTTCAGATGAGATCTGGATATAGAGGGGAAAAAAATCACATTTGCCAGTGTGATGCCAACAGACACACCTGAAGGCCAGTGAAAAAAACATAGTCATTCCCTTGATCTCACAGATTTTTTAAAAATATTTGGCCAGCAATAACATCTCAAAGGCTCACATTTTCTCAGCAACTTCTTCTACTATCTCTCTTCCCAATTATAAATACAATTCAGTGTGGTAAAGATTGTTCTGAAGCATCCTGGGCCATTTTGAGCAAAGCAAGGCTAACACTGGTTGAATTGAGTCATGAAGGAGAAGAGATTAGTAATGTACAATTATTTCAGAGTTCAGAAATATGTCAGATCCCTGCCCAAATAGGAAAAAACTGTTATCCAGGATTGCCCTTTCCAAGAGGTCTTCAGGTTGTAGTTATCAGACAGAAGGAGAAGTTTTAGATATTGTTTCCCTGAGAGAGAAATGGAAATTGTAATTACATTTATTCATTTACCTGTGGGGAGAGATCAGATACCAATAGTGATGAAAGTGATACAGGAACCTGGATAGATTAGAGATAGAGATCACACAGAGGAGCAGCGGGCCACTTGACACAAGCAAACACTTCTGAACAAGACTATTTCCGATCCTTTTA
This sequence comes from Apteryx rowi, assembly GCF_003343035.1. NCBI lineage: Eukaryota > Metazoa > Chordata > Aves > Apterygiformes > Apterygidae > Apteryx > Apteryx rowi. The sequence continues at coordinate 10,284,513 of NW_020450529.1, forward strand.
CTCAATACCCTCAGGAGAGGACAACCGAACAATGACATGGGAAGGAAACATCCCTAACTTCTCCTTCATATCTCACTTATCAAGGCCTCTGAAATCCAGTAAATCGCCACATATCAGATTAAGGGTTTTCCTCCTCAGGAAGTTTTTAGGCCTCTGTTCAGTCTGGTTGATTGAAAGTGAGCTTATTGCACTTGACTGCTAGAAAGTGTTCATTGTCAATGAGTTTGCATTTCCAGATACAATCAACAGATACATGACCCCAGTTTATTATGAGCTAAGCAGCATGACTTTGTGTCAAAGGAGAACAGAAAGATACTTATCATTAGTATTCCCCTACAAAAAGTGATTCTCTCATTGTATATATGTAATTCAAAGAATTTTTTCTTATATAGTTTAATTGCTGCTCTCAAACATTATTTTCCAATTCATCTGCAGTACAGAAGAGGTGAATAGAAGGGGCTGCCCTTATAAATCTGTGTTTTACTGCTCTAAATATAGCTGCATTAATCCTGTGTGTGGCATTGTATTCTGGAAGGGAGGCCTTATGCCTAAAAAGACCTTTGGGATCCATCCATGTCCCCAAATCTGGCAATACCAAATGGTGAGCTGCCACTATGGTTAGGTGGCTTTTGAGCAGGGGTGATTGTGTCACACAGTGTGCAAGCATATTTCTGTGATCCACCCATAAACTTGAGCTACTAATTATTTCTAGACCTCAAAGACGCAGCCTGTAAATTGTTAGCATGACTAACCACCCTAGTCCACCCACTTCCTACCCCTGCAGTTTATTTATTTTAGAGGTCTCGCTGATAACAACTGTGTTTAATACTTGCTAAGTTGCTGCAAACCAAAGCTTAAACACCCACTGGCCCTTTGTGATGAATGCGTTAAAAAACCACAGATGGAGATGCTAGCATTTACTATGTGCTTGAGTATATCACAACTTCCATTTTGAGATAGGGCAGTTCAGCCCCCTCAGCTTTCCAGTGCCAGACAATGCTGCATTTGTTCCAGACAGATGCACATAAAATTGGCAGTGGTTAGGAAAATTTCAGGACAACCTCTGGGTATATATTGTATATTTACAGACTGTACTGATGATTGTTTATCTCCACACACAATACATATCCCGTTACTCACAGAGCATGGCGTGCATCTGGCAAATAAACTAATTTTTGGAACAAAGCATAATTTTCTTCCCTATTTCCCTCCATAGCAGCTTAGAAAGAAAGAAAGTGGACAACTGTTCCAGTAAGAAAAATGAAGTAACATGCTTCTTACATGTTTCTTTCTAAATCTGGTTAAAGATTCTGACTTATGTCAAGTCAAAAACTGGTAATTGAGATCATTCCTTTTGAAGCTCTGTTGTCTCCTCATTGTTTTGCTAAAATTATTTTCAGCTTTTCAGAAACACTCTGTGCTGATATAGCAATATATCTGTGAAATGCCGTGTAAATAGTGGAGGAAGCCAGAGAAAGGAATTTACAGTAGAAACATGGCTTTCCCTCGTAATGCTGGAACATCTGTCATAACTAAGAGAGAGAGTGTGTGTCCAAGAAAAAAAAAAGCGAGAATTTCTGCTGTGGAGGTACTGTACCCAGTAGTTAAATATCGCACTTCCAAGTGTGGATGGGAATTACCATCATTTCCCATCATTACTAAATGATTGCAATTCTATATGCCTCAGGATGAAACAGGTTTTCATGCACTGCCTAACTTGGGCTGCACACTTCTGCCCATAGCAAGCAGAGCAGGAGTGCTTCTCGGCATCCCAGGCTTAGGACCACTATGTCATCAAGGAAATATTGCTCTAACAATATTGCTGTCAAATCATATGCTCATTAAGAGGTATTGCTTGTTACTGAAGAATGAACAAAATAAAAAATATGCAAATTTCACCAAAGGGCATTTGTGGCTATAAAGCAAGTACATAGAGAGGAGTGTGTGTTTGTACACCATCCAGAAAGTGAAACTACATAGGAATATCGCTAAATAAGAACTAAACAAAGGCAGACTATCTTTTATAGAGGAAACAAAAAAAATCCAGTCACATTCACATGAAGAGAGAAGCTGACTAGTCCTGGGAAGAAAACAAGAAATGCTGCCTTGAGCTACATTAAGTTTTCTGGTCTTTGCCATGCATGTTGCATACAGGGCTGGAAAGTGGAGCCTTGGCAAACAGATATAACACTGCTCTGCTGCTGGGAGGCAAAGTAATGGGTCAGAACATTCAAGCCCCATAACAGGAACACAGGACTCTCTAGATCCTTCTTTTTTGCTAGTTACAGGTAAAACCCATCGACTCCTTTTTGAATCAGTAGGATCAAACTTCTGCCTTTCCCTTAATGTTTTGAGGAAATCTCCATGAGGGGATTTCAACAGAATTTCCCTCCTCAGCCTTCTTCATGGTGATTTGGCCCCACATGATTTTCCTAGAGATTATCTAGTCAAGTGACTCGCAAATGAGCGGGAGTTAGGGGAATCCTAGTTCTAATTTCAGCTCCTGACTCAGTAACAGACCTTGGAGGAGTCACTTGACCTTCATGGAGAGTGCTCAGTCCAGGTGGAAAATAAGGAAAGAAGACTGAAAAGTCATCTTGCTGAAAACCAGACGCTGCTTTCCTGGATTCAGAACAGCTGTAGATATTTCCATTAAAACAAAGTATGGTTCATCAAATACATTTGACTGCTGTCACACTAAACCCTTTGTAGATTTAATCATTTAGGAGACTTTCTCTTGTTTTACAGTCACTAGATTTGAGGGGTTTTGTTTGTTTATAGAGAGGCAAATGTGTGCTAATTACAAATGAAAGTCCACCAGCTTCTAACAACACATTCTCAGTTTCCTCTTTGGGCTTGTAAAACACAAGGTGCATCTTTCTCTCATTTTCAAGTATCACTCCATAAAAATAAGAAAAGAAAAACACAACAAAATTGTTGTTCACATTATAATGGCTGTCTTAATTGCATTTAATTGCAATACACTTTTGCTGATTAGTTTGCATGCGGCTGAAACAAGAGGGTAAATAAACACTTAATGAGGACTTTATTTTGCTGTGCAGTAATTGCTGTTCATCAGAACTATTGTGGTTGAGGTACACGTCAGCTGAATTGCTTTTCTTTTTATTGCAAAAATAGGAAAATGTAATTAATTTCTGTACAAGATCCTTTAAAGATAGTGCAGCACACAATCTGAGTGCTTCCAACAAGAGTCAAGTGGATTCACACACATTTCTGCATTCCAGCACCCCCCTCCCACATTTAAGCTGCTATTCCCATGTGCCCATTACTAAATATAGCGGCAGCTCTTCAGATTGACAGAAGAGTTCCTGATCTTGGCTCCTGATCTTTGCTTCATACACTCCTAATATGGTAGAGCATTGCAGCCAAGCGAGTGTTCGGGGAGGATTTGCGAGGGCGAGCAGGGTCTGCGGGATTGTCCCTCCCGCGTGCCCTCCTCCTCCCCAGTTAACCACACCATGGGAAAGGAGCAGCAGCAGCCCCGGAGAAGCTGCGTTGTAACCTTTTTGTGTCTTGGCACCAGATCAGCTGTCAGCGAGGCTGACTGACTTGTCACGAAAGTGCACAACTGTGCAATACCGAATGCCGCCAACATCGAGTTGACACCAGCATTGAGTATTTCCACTTGTCCCCTATCTCTCACAGTCACAAACCAGGATACAGAAACGTCTGGTTAGGGCAAGATGGGACAAAATGCTGACAGTGTTTGCTGTGAATATGTTTTAGGCTCATAAATGGAAATGTAAAGCAACAAGACGGTCATTTTAATCACCCTCCCCTTCCTAGTTTTATGAGCAAGACAAATCCTGTATGCAGTGCTGGCTTGCATATCTCTGCTGGGCATTGAGCTGTGCCTTGGAGACAGAGCCTAAGAGATTATTTCAAAGAGCAATAGCTGATTTCATCCACAACTATTCACCAAAGTTTTTATTACTAATTTAAAAATCTTTCCTGCGTGACTGTATTAGTTTAGCAGGAGTCCCTGAAGCCACAAATCCTGGAACTCAATCAACAGAGCTGCAAGGAAGAAATCTGCCTTTTGTGCAGAGGGCTTGCTTGAAAAAAGTTATAAGCTTTTACATGGCACAGGCCTTTTGCTGTCCCTGTCCCTCACAATGAGTATTTTCACTCCAGCACCCATTCTCTAAAGTGCAGAGCATCTCTAGCCCATTAAATATCTCTGCTCCCTTCCGCACACATCTGCAGGCACTGGAGTAAGCTCTGCAGTGTACACTCACCATTTGGGGCTTGCAGCCCAGGGCACTGGTTACCCAACCCCTAAAAGCATGTTCCAGGTGTGTAACTGAAGCAGTTCTAGCCATTTTGTGGTTTATAAGGAAATACTCTTCAAAAGTCTGTATTGCACAAAATCCAGTTTTAACAGAATTCATGATGGAAAAGGCATAGAGAAGGAAAGTTTAAACCAGTAGCAAAGTGTGACCAGTCACCAGTATAAAATGGGGTGAGGAGAAGGAGGAAAAGCTTCTTTGGCACAAAATTTACTTTTTAGAAGGGTATGATTTATAGTACATTGCTTCCATTTTTAAGAGGTTGCAAATACCATTCATTTCATTTTATTGATGGGGTGGGAGGAGGAAACCATGCACAGATAATTGAAGTAATTAACTCAGACTGCAAAGTAGGAGACCAAACACTCTGAATTCTAAAATCTGTGGCTAAAGGACCAGTCAGCTAGTCTACTTCTAGTCAGCTCTAATATTTAGGGAAACATTTACATCTTAAAAACATTTCTGTCTTTGTGGGTGTTGTGGATGGATAAGCTCCTTTAACTCTGGTAAGTAAAGGCAGATGGGAACTTCCTGCAGGAACATCTTGCAGTATGTGAGAGCTCCACTGAAGCTTATGGTAGAGTTTTCATACTTTCTTTTTAAATCATTTACTTTCTTTTTAAATCATTTCCACTATCAGTGATGCATGAAGGAAGCTAAAACTGATGATAAAGAGAAGTTTCCTGTTGCTCAGGTTCCCTCAGTACTGAAAGTGAAAAATACACATTATTTATAGTCAAAATACCCCAGTAGCTATCGCATGTGTTTCTGTCACTATAAATTAAATAAATAGATTGCTCTACATCACCTACCTAAGCCCCACTGTAGCAAACTCCTCTCTACATATTGATCAACATATCAGCTAGTGTTCATCAATAATAAATCAAATGCAAGATCTAAAATACTTGTCTTCTGAAGGTAAACTGAAGTGGGCCACCAGGAAAAAGGTATAGATTGGAGGTATCGCTCTGAAACAAAATCCTCTATCAGTGGCTCTTGGAAATGCACACTTAGGGAAGATAATCACACCATGTGCTTTAGGGTAATCTAGGTATCCAGTTAGGCAGTTCAGAGCATCTAAGTTAGGCAATACAACTATCCCCTCACAAAAGAGGTTTTTGTTGATCAATACCTCAGTAGACTTCACCCGTTGTGCTGTATGCCATTAAGAATTTATCTCCTTTTAATTCAAATGGTTGTTTACTCAGGATTACTATCAGGCTAGAAAAGCCTAACTTTATATATATGTAGACATAGACATAGATGCAGACATATATATATATAGAGAGAGAGAGAGAGAGAGAGAGTTTCATATCAGATGCAAAGTTTTGTTGGGTTTTGAATGTTTATCCTCTTTAGGTAAATCTACATGAATATGAAAAATCAGCTCAATCTATTTTGAAAATGTTGAAGCAGAAATTGAGCTTTCCTAGCATTTTTTTTCATTCTTGCTTCCCCAAAAGAAAAGTTAGGCAATAAAGAAAGAAAAAGCAAAAAAAACCCCAAACAAGCAAACAAACAAACCCCCAAAAGCAAAACCTCAAACCACAAAAAGATGAAATAAGACAATGTTGCCAAATCCAAGTTTTCCACAGAAAAGTTCTGACTTAAACTTCAGCCAGCTATGTTTGTTTCCATATCCCAGACTTAGGTTGATTCGTGCTGCAAACTGTTACTGGGAGCTGCTCAGATCCCAAAATGAAGGGGATAAGATGGATTAGGCAGAACAGTTCCTGGAAGCAGATGGAAACATGTAGGGTATTGCTAACACCCTCTATGAGGCCAGGGAGCCCCCCATATTCTCTCCTAGAGGCTTATCAAGGTGCCAGGCAGCACCTTGCAATAGTCTAACCTGAAGGCAACACAAAAAAATCAGGATCGAGTCTGTTGCCTGAGGTACTGTGTTGGAATGCACCATCTGGAAAGTTCATTATGTGGGAACCAGAATGCTGGTGGACTCTGGAAGTACTCACAAACGGCCAAGCTCTTTGGCAAAGGTGGTGCAGTCAGGCCATGACGGTGCAGTCCGAACTTGCAACTGCATCTCAGGTTGCTCCTCTTTGCCAGTGTTCTCGTTCCTCGAACAGCCTCTTGCCAGATTCTCTGCCAGCTGATTCTCATCCAGACCTGTGCCTTGGCCAGGTTCAGGAAAAGTAAGGAAATTACACCATCTGGATCTGATGAAAACAGACGCAGAGCAGAACGTCACCAGCATGCTGATGGCGCAGCAGCCAAACTACAGCTGCCACACAAATGCTCAGCAGGAGCTGTGACAGAGCGAGTCTAGTGGGACGCACCTCTGAGTTTACTGACAAGGAAAAAACTGAGCTAATGATCGAATCTTGCCAGATCCTGTCAGTAAAGGCACTGGGACTCTCTGAGCAGCTTCATCAAAAGTTGTTGGCAGAGGAGTAAAGTCAGCATTGCCATTTCTGCTTAATCCATTGTTTGTAGCAAGGAGTCTTCCTCAAAGAGCACGGGCACCTCTGTCTCAGACATGATCCCAGGAGGACAGAAGAAGAAGATGAACCCTGAGCAGTGCTGCTGTGACCTTCTAGCCTCTCTCGAACAGGAAGCCTGGAATCAAAGTGGTAATTAGAGCAAGATCAAGACATATTAAGCAAAGGCGTAAATAGTGCTTGTTTAACCATACCTCTGTAAACATTTACGTTTCTCATCCACAACAGATCAAGGTGTTCCCAGTTATTTCTTTCCTCTTACAAGGAAAATGCACTCACCTTGCAGTCTCTGATTCCCCTCATGTCTTTAGTGCTGTAGGTTTAACTTAGCTAAAGCACATCCTAGTATCAGTGTGGCCACTGAAATACACAGCTTGGCAAAAGCTAGACACCAGATGATTTACCCACCTTCCAAAGTGTAAGTATGCTGCTGCAGAGCTACACAGCATGTGAGCCTGCCAGATGAAGGCCAAGCTGGGCAGCTCTACACAGGGCTACTGCAAGAAAGCCAAGCACTGGGCCCTCATTTGTGAAGCTGCTGAACATTTTGACCTTTTAATTTCATTTCATTGTTACAGCTGAGGTATAAAAGGCATCCTGTGCTGAGACGTCCCTAGTGGAGTGAATACTTAAATATGCAGACTCCTACATTCTGCCATTTGGATGTACTGGATGGCTTTTTCGATCCTAAAGACAGGCTGTCTTTGAAAATTAGGGTGATTCATCTCAATTCAATCTATACTAAGACACTTTAAAACCACCCATTTACCCTGCATCATACAGACACTTAGCATAGGCACACTATTATTCTTTGTAACATACAGTGCTCCTTGATTCTTACAGGCCTCCTGGCTTCATTCCTGTAAGTTTTATGTTTTCTAATATTAGATGAACAATGTATTTGGCTCATTTTTCTTTTAAAGCCTGAACCTTCAATTGGAGCACTATCATCTAAATCAAAAAAGGGATTTACATGGACTTTCTTATACTGTGACACAGAAAGAACTCATTGGCTAGTCTTGGATGTAGCAAACAGTCCTTCCAGAAAGATGTGGAGCCTGACGAGTAATTTTACACATCTTAGCCCCCACTTATTGTAGAAACCTTCCAAACTTGGAAGATTTTGAGTTGCCAAATGCTCCTTCTGCCCCTTCAAATTAATTGAGAATTTTACAACGATGAAAAAGCATGTAAATACTGTGTTAAAAACGTCAGCTCATTTATGAGGCTGGATACTGTGACCCCTGACAGGCATACCTTGTCACAGCTCAGATCTGTCCTGCATGGAGGGCCATGGAGTAGGAGGAAGGCCATACACGCCCTGCGTGAGCCTAAGAAGGTGGCCAAGCTCTTCGTGCAGCAGCCCATATAAGAGGCTCACCCTCAGGACACACACCAGGCTGGCCTGGTGTGCTGAGACCCCACACCAGCACTGGCAACACCATGGAGGAGGGAGCGTGCAAGGCCCACAGGGACGGCTGATACTAGGGCCCTAGAGTAGGATTCAGACTTCACAGTTGTCACAAGAAAAACGTTGCCTTGATTCAGCAGAGTTGACTTCCCTTTCTCTCTGGAGCTGCCTCCCAAGATCTGGGTTCCTGAAATATCAAGGTTAAATATATTTTTTAACAAATTGGGGAATTACGCTGACTACAGGAAATGCAGATGCTGCCAGCCAGCTTGAACATTTTGTGAACAAAAAATGAAACTCCCAGATGCATTATTTATAACCTCAAGGCTGTAATGAAAGGCTGTTCAGTCTGAGGAGTGGAAGACATGGAGAAATCCAGTAATAGACCTGGATAGATGAGTTCAGGTGAAGATTTATGAGCAGCAGGGGAGGGGAAAGGAAAGGGAATGGGTGGTTAAGGAAGCTTTATTAGACAGTCCCTGTCTCTCAGTCCCTGGCATCGCTCTGGGTTGTGCTACCCCTTGTCTGAAAAGATGGAGAAGGAGGAGTAAAGAAGTCAATAACAGGAGACAGTTCCAGAATTTGCTTCTTCCAAAGGCCTGGGAAAGTTTTTCACCTTCCAGGCAAAATGTATACATGGCCAGTGAACACAACTCATTCTGGAACCAACATTTTTCCCTTCCTGAAATTTACCCCATGGATATATTTTATACAGAGCAGTCCTAACCTAGGACTGGCATTTGGCATTTGTTTGGCTAGACAGCATATGTTTTGCTGGATTGTACAAGACAAACTCCAAGTTTCCTCTTATAGGAAAGATTTTCTCCTTCTGCTGGCCATCCTCACTGCCCATCCCTGCACCTGAAGCAGACTGCATTCCTCTTTCCTCCCTAACCAGTCCAGATGTGCTACATGCCCCAGGGGAAATGTAGCTGTGGCCCCAGTTCTTCCCAGTCTCCACTGGAAATCTCAGCCTCCCTATCTCGATCTCTGGTTGCATCCTAAAATCACATTTTCCTTTGACATGGTTGTATTATACTGGCACTTCACAGACCTCCTGTGACTTGTCTCCTACCATCCCTCTGCTTCCAGCTCATTTGTTTCCAACTCACAAAGTCCCAGTTTGCAGTGCAAGGTTTTGTTACTGGTTTCTTGTGCTGTTGAATTTCATCTCATTTCCAGGACTCCAGTCCTTAAAGTTGCATGCAATTCTATCTGGATGACATTCAAAAGGATTCAGTGAAAAACCAGCACCAAAACTCAAGACTCTTTGAAGAACTGTCCACAGGCTCCAGGGAGTTCTGGATCAGCCTACTTGGATGTTTATTTTCAGGGGCCTTACTCTCAATCCCCGAAGTGGGCAATGGCCCAGTGGAAGGACACCATGCATTCAGCTTCATCAGATGGATTAAAAATGTAAACAGACATCCTACATTCCTTGTGTCACAGTGCAGGAAAACCTGCAGGCTGAGATGTGTGATGGTTGAGAGAGGAGAGGAAATGCTTTAATAAGCTCTCAGCATGATCCCAGTAGAGTCTCTTTTACTTCCTTCCCCAAAATGATTTGGACCCAAACCAATTTTCTGTTGGGTACAGTATCCCTTATTCCTTCTACTCATATCACTGATATACATTGACACCCACTACTTCTACTTTTATGCCTCCATTTCTGAGCAGTGCCTACCCTTTAATATTTGTGTTCTAGTCACTTCAGCTGCTCCACCATGCCTCTGTGCTCCCTGCAATAGCTGGTTTCACATCCCGCACAAGTAGGTCAGGTTCCTCTATTTTGTTGCCTAGGTGCCTGGTGTTGTATGTGCAAACACTTCCATTGTTTCTTTGCAATCACAGCTGAGCTTGGGTAACAAAAAATTCAGTTGACATGGAAAACTATTAATTTAGTTCACAAGTGTGATATGTGATTGATGAGGCTACATAATCCCGCTACGATAAAGGTGCCTATTTGTCTTGTTACTAACGTAGGGATAAGTGATTTCCTACACTTACAGCCTGCAACTGGCAGTCACACTTCTGGAATTCACAAATGTAGAGAAATATAATGTATTAATTGATAAGGCTCACGTGGGGGAGGGTGGGCTGACAGGCACATAATCTTTTATCCAATCACTGTAATTTCAGGCTTCCAGGCCACAAACACAGTGGCTCAAGGAGTTGTATTTAAAGTATATGGTATGGAGAAGAAGACTCAAGTGTGGTTATGTGTGTGTGTTTGGGGAGGGGGGTTCAGTGCTATTATCACTGCTCTGTTACAGCTGCCTAAAAATCTATTACAGATGGAAGTCTTCCAATTTACAGTTAGTTCAACAGAAGTGGCAGCCTAAACAGATCCATTCTGATCTTTCTTTTTTCCTTTCTCAACAGAAAGGATAGCAACAAGGCAGACCATTTCTCTCTTTCATATGCTACCATCAGCAAAAGCCCCAAATCTTCTATTTTTCTATTTGTGCTCTTTTGTAAAGCATGGCTCTAAGCAGTGCCCATTTTCCTTCCCGTGCCTGTCAATATCCTTCATTTTTGTCATGGAAAAAACAGCTGTGGTGACCAGGAAGTAATCTGACTTGCTCACATGTTCATACTCTGGGCACTAGTCCATACTGTAAGATAGGAATTATTCAGCTGTGGCAGGTCTCCTTCCCCCACCCCACAAGCATCCCCAGTTCAAAGCGTGCCCCGGGGCGAGGCAGGTCACAGTGGCAGGCTGCACGAGGTGACTTCCTGAGGGCCCTTCCAACTGGAATGACTCTGTGATTCTGTTTTGGGGTAAAACGTAACAGACCAGATTTGTCCTCCTCCCACATTTTGAAGTAGAGTGTCTACAAATGAGCCCTGTTTTTTATTAAAAAGAATGCAGAATTATATGCCCTTTGCTAACTCATTTTAAGTCTGTCACTCCTTGGTAACACCCTAAACAAGACAGCCATTACTTTGGAAGAGTGAAGGCCTCTGTGGATCTCTTTAGAGTCAGTTAAAGGGGTTGCATTGATTTCAGTGTAAATCAAAGCCTAAAATTTCAGCCCAGTATGTTTTCAATGCTCTACCTAAGTTTGAGCTATATATTTCCATGTGGGCAGACGTAGAATCAAAGGGAACACAAGTAGCAGTTGTATGGAGGGTTTGATGCATTGTATGTTTAAGGATCTGCAGCTCAGGGAACTATATTTTTTGGTTGTTTGTAGATAGGAAAGATTATTTAAAATTGCTCCCCTAATGTAATCAGCCCAATCACCTTTGTCATCAAAAATGATAATGGGAGCTCATTGCAAAGGTTTGGATTTGCATGCATACATGACTTAAATTTAATCCCAATGAAAAGCTATCATCTTGCTACTTTACATGTGAACTTAAAGCATTAACAAGCTTACCTCAGACCCATGAAGAGCAGTTTTAATACGCTTTTTCTAGCTGAGATATCAAAGCACAATCCTCCACCAGAATTCAAAGCAGACTGGTGAGATTACCTGAACCACCTCTGGGACAGCCCCGGCACGGGAGCAGCAATGCTCTCCACAGCCGAGACGCGTGGGCGACAGGGTCGAGCGTGAGCCCTCACCAGCCTGCCTTTGAGAACTATGGAAGTGTCTCTCCAATTTCATTTGAAAAGCTAAATGCTGTTCCTCAAAGCTAATATTAAACTCATGCAAACTCTTATGCAAACAGTACTCTCAGAGGAGTTATGTACATAACCAACAGCTCAGGGCAGTGCACAGACAAGCTAGCCTGGTCTCAGCCTGTGCCTGGGGCACTGAAGTGGGGCAGCCCCACTCCCTCTTTGGCATATGCTAACATCCTGGGAAGCAAGGCACACCGCTCCTAGTGCTACTGTTAGAAAAGCAAGTAAACTACTGTCCTTGAAAGTGTTGGTAAAAACTTGGAAATGTGAACCCTGTGGACTCGTACCAGAAGACAGCTCTGCTTTTAAAACAGCTCTTGTGATCTGTAGAGTTGAGGCATCATTTTTCAATGGTTAACATTGGCAATATTGTGGCAGAAAAAAGTGGCTTCAGTAAAAATGATTGAGATAAGCCTGAAGCATTGGTATAAATAGCAGCAATGTAACTGCATGAAAAATAAAGCAACATGGGATTTTGGGTTATTTTATTCTACTCCCTAAAGAGAACTGGTATGAATATAGTGCTTCTCTGTACTAAGCCACAGATACAACATTTATTAGAAGTAATAATTGTTTCCTCTTGCCATATGCAAAAGACTCAACATAAGTGAGGCTCTGAGGACCAGAATGCTATTTTTAATCTGTGTTTCAGTAGATGAATCAGTGTTACTACATGATAGTGAAGGAAATATATTACTTTAACCATAAGTTTTAGCTTTATTTGGTTCAGTTTTAGAAATACCTTTTCATGTGTTTTTCAAAGTGTGGCACAAGCCTATTAAAATTGTTTTCCACAGGCTACACAAGCTGTCCTTTTCACACAAAAAAATGTGCAAAAGCAACATAAATTGGCACTATATCCATGGCTACAAGAGCAAAAAATTGAGTAATTTGTTGAAGATTGGCTCAGGAAGTGACAGGCAGATTAGAGAAGCAGATAAGAGACATTTTGTAGATGGTAGCAGAATAAACTTTAAATCAAGAACTAGCTAACCAGGACACAGAGTCCAGGATCAAAAAGGAGCAGAAAAGGAGACTGTTGGTCTGGCAGGCTCGTATTATATTTTAGTCAGGCCAAACTGAGTTGAAAGTCAAAATACAACTGATTGAGGAGAGGGGTACCTGGGAATATGAGATCAATACAAAAACAGATATGGACAATGAAGAATGCCAACATTCAGAGACAAAAGAAGTCAGAAATATCCTTTAGCAAGTGTCACATAGTCCAGATGTCCACGCGTCAGTCATTATGCCAGTGCCTCCAACAAGTCCCCAAACCTCTCAGTCAGAGACCTCATGCATACCCAAGGACAGTCAAGACAGAAAGGCACACACAGGCCCTCATGCAAAGAAGGTACTGACTCTCACGTACAGAAGGGATTCCACTGTGGGTGAAATCCTACTTTCAGATTTTGTAGATTGCATTTCAGCTGCTGCTACAAGTTCCTGAGGCCCCAGTTAAGCAAGCAGGTAAATATTGTGCTTTGAAATCACCACTTCTTTGTTTGCATTATGCACGTATTTGAGTGCTGTTTTGGACCAGTCCTTAATTTCTTGGAAACTTGGTTTCCTTGAAATAAAACAGCTTCCTTTTCTCTCCCATTTTGCATGGTTTTCCTTTTAACGAGGAGCTTGAGGGCACAAGATTTCAGGTACAGCTACATGTAGTGAAGAGACAACCCTCTCCCCCAAGCTATTTAATCACAGGTTGTAAGTTTCCCTCTGATAGTGATGCCCAGAAAAAAATACCACTTTGGTTGGCAAGTAGCAAACATTAGAACAAGGGTGGAAAGCTCTAGGGGAAAAAAACACTTTTTTGAATAGCACTATAGGACAATTTGAACTCCTAGGAATTTTGAAGTGGATTTTTTTCTCTTTGGGGGAATGAACTCTAACATGCAAAATCTTGTGCAAAGAATCCTTGAAATTGTTTGGCTCTCTGGAAACTTTTGCACTAGTAGAAATATACTGTAAGAGGAAAGCTAAAACACAGAAGAATACGGCAAAGGGAAAACTTTGAGGAAGAGCTTCTGAACACTTGCAGAAAGCTTAAGGACATATAGTCACTGAAAGACAGGTTCCTCCTACCCAGCTCCTTCTGTACACCAGCCACTGTCCGCAGAGCTAACCTATTTTGCCGACACAGTTGGCTATGGCAGTTAAAATGAGCTCTTCTTTCATATGGGTTGGAAACCTACCTTCTTTGCAGAGTAGTTATGTTAATGGCAACCATCTCCCAGTGCCTTCCAAAAACCCCCTGCCACATGCCCAGAGAAGCAGACAAATATGGTGCACCGAGAGGGGACAGGCAAGCAGTTCTCCCCTCCTGCACCAACAGCAGTGGGACACCCTCGCAAGAGGCAAAGGGATGCTCCTGGGCAGGGTGCTACCTTGAAAGCTGGCCTGCAGCAGAGCCAGCCCTGCAGAGAGGGCATATCACAAATGTTGGGGTACCCACAGTGCCCAGGCTTGGTTTCTTTCACAGTTAGCTTCCCCACCCCCACCCCCTTTTTTTTTTTCGTTTCTCAGAGGGAAAACAGTGACTCCTGTCCCTCACTGATGAATACATTGTACTAGAATACAATATTCTGTTTTCTTGCTTCTTCTCATCACGCTACCATTCCCAGGGTGGGAACTAAATCAGAGGCCCTCTTTACTACAAACAAAGCAGCTTTTAAAACAATTTAGAAGGAGATCAAAATTAAAAAACAATTAAGAAAGAATTAGTCTGTTTTTCTTTAAAGGCTGTGATAATATCATTGCAGAGAGATCTGGATACAGCTCTGAGAATCTTTTTAGCAGAAATACTTTCTAGGACATTAGAAAAGAACAGCCCAAAATGTCAAGTGCTTTTTTTTTTCAAAGGGCTCCACTTATGATGAAAATGCTTTGAAAGAAAATCTGCAGTTCCCCCACTCAGCTTTTCATTTCTAGTCAGCTTTGTCCCCATAAAACACAATTATTTCTTACTGTTTATATCCTGGTAAATTTGCTTAATGGATCACAGAATCACAGAATGGTTGAGGTTGGAAGGGACCTCTGGAGATCATCTAGTCCAACCCCCCTGCTCAAGCAGGGTCACCTAGAGCACGTTGCACAGGATCACGTCCAGGCGGGTTTTGAATATCTCCAGAGAAGGAGACTCCACTACCTCTCGGGGCAACCTGTTCCAGTGCTCTGTCACCCTCACAGTGAAAAAGTATTTCCTCATGTTCAGATGGAACTGCCTGTGTTTCAGTTTGTGCCCGTTGCCTCGCGTCCTGTCGCTGGGCACCACTGAAAAGAGTCTGGCCCCATCCTCTCGACACCCTCCCTTCAGATACTTGTACACATTGATAAGATCCCCCCTCAGTCTTCTCTTCTCCAGGCTAAACAGGCCCAGCTCTCTCAGTCTTTCCTCATAAGAGAGATGCTCCAGTCCCCTAATCATCTTTGTGGCCCTTCGCTGGACTTGCTCCAGTAGTGCCACATCCCTCTTGTACTGGGGAGCCCAGAACTGGACACAGTACTCCAGATGTGGCCTCACCAGGGCTGAGTAGAGGGGGAGGATCACCTCCCTCGACCTGCTGGCAACACTCTTCCTGATGCAGCCCAGGATACCATTGGCCTTCTTGGCCACAAGGGCACATTGCTGCCTCATGCTTAACTTGGTGTCCACCAGCACTCCCAGGTCCTTCTCCACAGAGCTGCTTTCCAGCAGGTCAACCCCCAACCTATACTGGTGCAGGGGGTTATTCCTCCCCAGGTGCAGGACCCTGCACTTGCCTTTGTTGAACTTCACGAGGTTCCTCTCCGCCCACCTCTCCAGCCTGCCCAGGTCTCTCTGAATGGCAGCACAGCCCTCCAGTGTATCCACCACTCCTCCCAGCTTTGTATCGTCGGCAAACTTGCTGAGGGTGCACTCCGTCCCTTCATCCAGGTCATTGATGAATAAATTGAACAAGACTGGACCCAAGGGGACCCAGGACTGGACCCCTCGGGGACACCGCTAGCTACAGGCCTCCAACTAGACTCTGCGCCACTGATCACAACCCTCTGAGCTCTGCCAGTCAGCCAGTTCTCAGTCCACCTCAACTGTCCACTCATCTAACCCACACTTCCTGAGCTTGTCCATGAGGATGTTATGGGAGACAGTGTTGTCTCTAAAGTGAAACACGCTCAGATGAAGCAACCTCCAGACAGCACAATCACATCTTCAGTGATTTCAACCCTGACATGGATTTTTAGGCTTAAATAGTCACTGTAGCATTTATTTCTTCCACACTTTAGGCAGATGCAGTCTTTAGCTCAATGGACTGCCTGCTTTTCAGTACATGCAGTTGTAAATGCCTGAGCACATCTGAGCTGATAGTTTGAGCTCTCTTGAAGCTTAATATCTCATTCTGTAGCAGCCCCAAACCAACCCAGGCACGCAAGACGCCTCGGTAACATTCACAGCAGCAAAAGATCATCAGGAAATTCTTGCTTCTTTTTCTCTTTCATCACTGACCCTCAGCATCCAAAACCAGCTGTGTTTGTTTTTTGAAATGCTATTTCTATTCCATTGCTGGCTACTGCTTTTGAGGACTGTTTATCAAGTCTCACATCCATCCTTGCTGAACTGTTCTGTGTGTCCCTCACACAGCTGCTGTCAAACTTTTTTTGGTCTGTCTGAGACAGCCCTCTTTGGCAAGCACACTGCTGCAAATGGCATCACCATTTCATTATGTTCAAGCCAGGCCTTGAGGGAGCGGGCAGGATCAATGAGCAGATCAAATACGGCAGTAACAGATACCCTGCCAAAGTATTGTAAACATATTCATGGAAAGTACCTTTCCTTATTGGCAAAATACATCCTTCTGACCCAAGCCTGCCCCTAGGTTCAAGAAGGGTAGAGGCTCTTGCCCAGTGCTGCTGTCCCCCTCACCTGTTGGTTCACTCACAGGCCACGTGCTGCACAGGTATCCCCAACTGGGTCTTCTGGGATGGGTGCTGGCACTGCACGCTGCACTCGCATGGGGCCTCTGGGAGCTCCCACAATAGAAATAGTCACCTAGCTCTAAATCCATACATTGAGGAAATGTGACAGATATTTAATTCCCCCTTTCTCCGGAGAGGCTGTTGTAAATGCATAACTTGTGATAGCCAATCAGAAAATAGCCCGTATATATCAGGATCACAGGCTACCTGCATGATCGCGCCAAAGTACTATCACTCTCCACCTCCTATCTCCTCCTTTTTTAATTCTAATTCAACTGTCCTCTGAATATCCCAGTACTTCCTGCAGAAAATGGTGATCCCCCTTTCATGGACTGATTTTCCCCTTTCCCTTTGTGCTCTCCAATCCCCCTCTGAAGAATGTGGTATTCCCAAACAGCTGGATTGTGAGAGAGGGGTTGGAAACAGCATTTTACTGCACCCATACTTGCATGCTGGCTTGCCACATGCATGTTCTGCCTCTTGCCTTAGGAGAGCTTGATTAAACCAGTAGCATTTCCCTGCACACAGGGGAGGAATAGAGATTTTCCTCCTACTCCCACAGTCACACATTTAAGAATGGGCAACATCACAGAAAGAAAGGAGGCAGAAATATGAATCACTTCCATTTCCTCCTCTCACACTTTCCTGAAGAGAAAAACCATGAAAGAGTACAGTCCCAGGCAGCAGTACTTTCATACATGCACTGGCATAGGCTGGCAGCTGCCTCACATGCTAGTAGCTGCATTTCACTGAGTTCGCTTGAATTCAGTGATTTATGGGAAACTCCAAGGAAAAAGCATAGATACAAAATGAGCCACCAGTCACCCTTTTAATGAGTGACCAATCACACACTTTTCCTTTTTTAAGATTATTAGTAATACGACATTTAGAAAGGTATTTAATTGGGTGGCTTCATCTAAAAGATCACAGGAGATAAAGGAACAACTTCTAAATAAAAAGCTTGTGTCACTATTCAGTGTTGGCTTTCAAAAAGTAGGGGAAACTCTTTTGAGGCTGACTCTTCTCTGCAAGTTGCTATTTGTAGCCTGCTCTACACGTGATCTTGCAAGCCTGCTATTAAGCGTTGTGAAAGACAGGCGGTGCTAGGCAACGAAGAAGACAACACACAGGGAGCCAGTCCCCAGGTTGGAACAGACTTTGAGTTGCAAACTCAACCTTTCCAACTTTCGAGGAGCTCTGAATTTCCTCACACAAAGATTAGTAACCAAGCATTATTCTTAAAATGGCTTAAAGCTAGCAAAGCTCAATCTGAAGGTCTTTGATGCCAAAACAGAGCTTTCCTTCCCATCCACAGCTGTGCATGCAAAAGATGATAAATTAAATTAGCTATTGTTTCGCCAACTGTTTGCTGGGACTCAGAGTGATTTTTTTTTTTAAATGGAATTCAGCAATGAAACAAAACCAGCCCCATTTCAATATTTGTATATATAAATTGAAAGCAAGCATTCACTTCCATTTGTGCATTGTTCCCTCCCTATTCCCATTCCAATTAATGAATACACATCAAATAGCTGAACAATCTGTTGTCCAAGGCTCTGTTTTTTTGGCTTAGTGCTGATATGTTTGGCATGGATCTCACTAATTTAGAATTTATTTGGATGTTCTAGCTTGCCATTATTCTATTATCTTTTAAAGTGAAATCCCAAACAGTTATTAATGCTCCAAGGAGAGGCTGAATTGCCTTAACCATCTGACCAAATAACACAAAGGCAGTGAGACTGTTGCACTCTAAAGAGAAGAGCTCACGATGCCCTTGCCCAAACTTGTTTTCCTGGAAAGAAGTGAGCACCGAAGACACTGAACTGGACAGTTTGTCTTCATTGCCCAGTTCCTGGACTCTCTGCTCCCACTATAGCGGGCTGGTGGGGAGGTGGAAAGTGCAAAGAAGGAAACTTCAGCTTTGCTACTTCAACTCAGAGACTCCAGAGACCCAGCAAATTGCTCCTACAAGTCAGAGCACTGTCCCAGGTGACAGAAGTAGAGCAATAAAACAATTGTGAAATTTTTCCTCAGTAAGAAGAAGAGCAAGATAGCCAAAAGCCATAAAAGACCAGTGTTGATGAGGCCAGCATAAACTGCTCCACAACGACAAGCCCCTGCAGAAGAAAGGCTGCAGAACAGATTAAGGCTGGGAACCCCTCTCAACTGGGTGGAGGGAAGAAGACAGTCCCTTTTCCAGAGGTCTGGCCATGGACCCATACCTCCAAGACATCTCCAAGAGGATCCCACACCTCACACGAACCTTAGATGTATCTCCCAATCCAGTTTTCTCCTGCAGGAGGGATACAACTAGTTCTTCCCTTATGTTTTTGGCAGGAAGACTTGCTTCATAAACAAGTGTGAAAGAAGAAGAGGCAGATGCTCTTCTCCTTCTGCACATAACAAAAGCAAATAGCATAATCAGAGTCTGATCACAAGAGTTTTCTGCTCTCTAATTTAAATTATGGTGCAGGTAGTGGCGTGTATTGCATGTGATGTGCCATAGCATGTGTGCTGATCATTCCATGACATAACCTCAGCTCCTGGAAGGCAAGGCTTTTTCAACAGCATTTCTCATTTCTGGGCAAAATCTCTTAAGCATGCAAGAGATGGAATAATGTCCTTATTCTGCCTGTAATAAAATGCATATTCTGCATACATAATCCATAGTCCACAGGCTTAGGAGATCAGAAACCCAGGAGGAGTCGGCAATTTCCTTGTATCTAGTGTGAAAATGTCAGCAGCTGCACAGTTTGTTCCAATGGTAGTAAGCCCAAGCAGAGTGTTTAAACATAGCAATTTAATCACCCAAATGATAACGCTCATTATATTGTGTAAACTCTGGCACAAGTTACACTATTGCAGGTGCAGAAAGGATATCAGAAAGGGAGAATAACTAAAGCTGTGTTTTATTTAAACATTGTCCTGAGCAAAGAATGTCAAAAATCAAGGAGCAATTTGAAGGGGAAGTACTTGGGGTTGCTGAATAGAAATGGACAAAGAAATAACGAAAAAAATATAACCCGAGCATGACACTGCCCTGTCACTATAAACCAGTCAGGCACAAGGAGGCACTGCACTTTTGAAACCAGTCAAGTCACACCAGTGCACCCAGTGCAGCCTGGTAGAGGGACCTGCATGAAATGCAAAGGAGCTTCTGTAAGAAGCAGAAATACACCAGGTAGAGAGGCTGAGGGGTGATAATCTCACTGTCCAAGCTGAGGGAAATATAAAGATAAATAAACACTACTTAGAAAGACAAGTTTTGGGGGTTTGTTATATTTTTAAACATTTAGCATTACGATAATTTAGGACCCATGCCGCAGAGCTTTAGCTTCATTCTTAACTTTTCAGGTACAAAAGATCTTAGCAAGTTTTATGTCCTTCGGCATCTCTGCTTTTCCCCTGTCATGGTAGCAGCAGCACATGAGCTGTCTCTCAGGCCTCTGTTCGGTTTTCATCTTCAGCTTGTCTCTTCCACTGGAACCGCGTATTCAGGCCATCCCTTACAGTTATTGCTTCTTCCTGCACAACTCCAAAACCCTCTCCCCTTATCCTGCCAAATTTTCACTTCTTCCACATTCTTGACTGTTACTGTCTCCTCCTCTCTGGCAACTATTCCGGGAGCATTGCTGTCCTGTCTTTCAACATCATGACCACCACAAACATAAAAAATAATAAATACAGAAAATATTATTGCTAAAGCCATTTTAACACTCTCTACCCACCATATTTCTTCCCTGACTCTTTCAAGTCACTCCACTGATTTCACCTTCCACCACATCAAGCACCAGCTCTCAGTCCTCTCTCTCTCAAAACCTCTTGAGATACAATCCCCGTCATGTTATCTTACTCATAGAAGAATTGCTACTGTCACACCATCACCAGAAGCAGCTGCAGTCACCTGAATCTCCATTTCTCCCACAAGCTCATTTTTGTTTTCTCCTGGTTGCCCCTTACAGTGGACAAAATCCCATCCATAGAAGCAACCTTCACACACCCACCTTTCGATTACCCCTCAAAACTTACTTTCACCGCAAACTATCTGTAAGGCAACAATGAGAGGAAGGATGGACATGCAGAGAGCTGCCTTTTCTACTCCCATGGGAGGAAAAAAGTATTGATGCTACCCTTCTTCCTGCTTCCTTTTGTTTTACAGATTGCAAATACTTGAAGACCTACACTATAATTTTCTACGCACCACACTTAGCACAACAAAATTTCTGCCTTGACTGGCTTCAGGTAAATTCCATAAAGTAAAAATATTACTATTAGTGCATTTTTAGCAAAGAAACTTAAGTTAAGAAGAAGCATCCCCTGTCCTTTTACATCATCTTGCAACCTTGATCTAATTCAGATTAAAAATGACTACTTGATATTTTCTTTAACTAGTGTCTGTGAAAGACTTGAGAATTTGGAATCACAATCCACACTGTCACATGCCAAAGACATACGTGTGTATGCATTTGTATATATACATAAACACCCTTAATATTTAGTCTCCTTGATTTTTTTATTAAAAAATAAGACTGGGTTTTAATAAATCAGAATTCCCCAAGATCGTGCATTGATTTTAATATTTATTTAAAAGAACTGTGACCTTTTAGAGACTCACTCAAAGGCTATTACATTTTTCTCTCCAAAATGAAATTGCTTTAATTTTAAAGGTTTATTGCTGTTATAAAGATGAGGAATATGAGGGTACAGTCAATTGTAATATGGCAGAATGCAATAAATATACTGCAGTGAGTGCAGAGACTGAACAAAGTGACCCACCTATTTACAACACAGAATGAAAGCAAATGTTTTAAAAAAGGAATAACAATTTGCAGAATTCTTCCAATAAGTGAAAGAACTGGGGAAGATGTGTTATGAATATTGAAGTTCCTTCTTTATCGCCCTCCAGAATAAGGGCGATAATAAGGGAAAGGGAAGGTAAAGGATTCATATCAGGATATTCTGCGGAAGCAATACTACAGGAAGTGATACACATGACACCAGTTCAAGCAAGCTTTATGAACGTCCTAGTATCAGCATGCCCCAGGTGTGTTTGTGTCTGCATTAGCCAATTAATGTGCGCACTGAAGTGTTTCATTAGATTTACAAAAATAGTTTGTCAGTTATTTTTTAAAATTCAATTTTGTTTCCTCTTTCTTTCAAAACACAGGATCCTAGATCCTAGGAGGTCTGAGACAAGCTGGCAGAAAGCCAGTCAGGTTTCTGGCTGTTTTGGCAGAAATTTGCTGATACATTTCTGCAAAACATTTCCATTTTCTTGCAACATTGCTGGGTGGCTCTAATGCCAGCTTCTCACTTCCTTCACTGCTCTCCTTGAATATTCAGATCCCTATGGAAATAGAGAGAGACCATTTGAGAGCAGGGACTTTCTGATTACAGGAAAGAATCCTTTTTTGGGGAAAACACACCCCTGCCCCCTGAGAAGTCGCTGTTGTCCCTGGGAGCAGGCTGGCCCTGAATGATACCTTGTCCTCACCGCTGGCTCCTGCCGTCAGCACAGCAGCTGCAGCCTCCTTCGGGCAGAGGGAACACTTTCACTGCAGATTTTCAGTACTTAAGAGCTGCAAGCATATCTGTTTACTGAATACTAATAATCTCCATGTGTTATGCAGCTTGTCTTTCTGATGTCAGTGCTCATTCAGTATGGAAGATAATAACTTGCAGGGAAGAGGGTCACCCCTGTCAAATCTAAGAATCAGAGTTTCACTTCCTTTTCTATGTAGCAAGCACAATCCCATATTTTAAAAATCTCATCTATCAGGATATTTACCACATTCTGTATTCATCACCATGACTCCCAAGCACTCACTTATCAAAGCGTTTATCTGTAAAGTAGTAAAGAGAGATCCATTTAATTCTGACCTTTAAAGAAAGGGGGGGAAATGCTTAAGTGGCAGACTGGATTGCTAGCAGGACAGACAGCCTTTGCCCTTTGGACTGCCATCTAAAAGGAGCGGTTTGCAAAGCTCTTTGGTGAACTCAATCAAATTTCCAGCAGACAGTTGTCTGGATTGCATTGGGCATATTGCACTAGTTATAAAAAGATTGTAACTCATCCCTCCTTTATTCCTCTGGAGGGACTGCCCCAAGCTAAGCTGAGACTGGTCAGCTAAGCTGGGCTACACCTCCAATGCAAGGGGGCAGACGGAGTCCAGTGAATAGCTGGAAGGTAACAGCATTTGAAAAACACAGAGTTGGGGCTTTTTTATCTACTTTCCAGAGCTCAACCTGGGGGCCAAGCCATATGAAGGGACATCTCAATAAACAAGTTATTGTCAGAATTGTTAATGTGTTCTTCCATTTCAAAGCACGAACCTTAATTTCCTCCTCACATCTATGCTATAATTTTGTAGTGTCTGGCACTCTGTGGAGACTGTTGATATATAAATAACTAATTAGATAAGACTCTCTTTATCTAAGAGAACCACAGTCTTCTGAAGGCAGGCTCACAGCAGAGCTAAGACTGCATGAGTTGTATAATATGCTCTTGGCTTTTGAAGGAAAGCCAGACCAAAACCTGTAGTGCTTTGCCTACTGAAGGCATACTTTTCCAAAAAAAAATCAAAGCTGAAGTTAGATTCCTGAGTCTGTATTTCAGCTTCAGAAGCGCAGCTGGATTTTCAACCTACCAACACCCTTGAAGTCAGCATATGTTCCAAGGATGCTGTAAGTCAGATCGATTATGTAGGAGCCAACGTCTGGCAGCGTGGCCAAGATGTCCAAAATGCTCTTCAGTGTTTCAGAGCCAGGCAAGATGTTTGAGCTAAAAATCCTAGTCAGGACATGGGCAACCATCATGTTTTTCTTCCCTTCCCTAATAAAAGAAGCACTTCAGTGAAAACAGTGCTATGACTTTCTTGTGCTCTTGTTGCCCTCTGGACTGTCCATCTTTGCTGCCGATTAGAATATTGGGTTTGTTCTCCATTTTGTTTCAGAAAAGTACCTAGACTTGACCCTGGGACATTAAGAATGGAGAGTGCTGTGGGGAAGAGAAGAGATGGAAAAGCATCAGCTAAAGTAAAGAACTAGAAGACAAACCTGGTTGATACAAAGGCAAGATTAGCCACATATTTGTGTGTCAGAGAAGGGGTTTTTTCCCCTCAAAAAACAGAATTGAGGAGCTCCACCTTTGATTATATATCCTCTCAGTTGTCAGAAAACATGACACCCAGTAAGGAGAAAAGTCAAAAAAAAAAAAGAAAAAAGAAAGAAAGAAAGAAAGAAAGAAAGAAAGAAGGAAGGAAGGAAGGTATTTCTTCTTGAGAAAAAAATCGTCCTGATCCCTTTCATGGATTGTAGGTTGAGAAAGCTGCACCTGGGCCTCCTTCTGGTCTTTAAAGACAGGTCTATGACAGCAGGAATGCCTGAAATCTAGGATACTTTCTCTCTCTGTCTCGCTCTCAGATCTCAGCTGTGGATGAGGGTTTTACAGATGAATAGATGAAAATCTTTCTGGTCAGTCTCAGTCTACTCTCGATGAGAAGGTTATCTCTACTAGATTTCCTTCTGTCTGTAAACAAAACATTTACTCAACAATGATGTCCCTGTGTGTCCGGTATACTGCAGTAGCTGTTGGCATGCTACCTTCTCATATGCCTTGAATATTTCCTACAGATTTTTTTGTTTTACAATGCTGCAATGATGAGGGGGTCCCCTCCCTTGTGTCTTCCTTTTTTATGCCACTCAGGGTTTCTTACCATCATAAAAAACAACAAAGTTAAAAGCCAAAGCAATGAGAACAGAATCTTTGCCATGGTAAAAATAAAAATACAGTATGACTAGAGTCAAACAGCTGAACTGCAGTCTACACTGCTATCTGATTCAGGAGAGTTTGTAGGGACCCCACATGTCCAGATGGTTTAGCTGAAAGTTTGGGGATAAAATTTGGTCCAAGTAGGCAGGTCCACTCTGCAATAATCTGTGGGGTGAAATGCGTCCAATAGCTAAAACGGGCCAGAATCTGATGGTGCGTTGTTCCTGGCACTCCTCAGGAGAGCCACTGAGAATACCCATGCTTTGCAGAAGGTGGGCTGGTGGTAGATGGGTTTCATACCGGCACTGCAACTGTTCTGTTCCAGTCACTGCACAGAGGTGTGTGTGACAGGACGTGGAGCGTATTGCCAACGTCGCACTAGCTTAGGGCTAGTGTTAGGCCTGATGGATGAGACAGATGGGCTGGGAGAACGGGCCGTGTCGCAAAGCACCAGTTTGGCAACAGTCCCTGAAGTTCAGTGAGTGCAGAGAGCCAGTCTCTGGTGTTCACATAAGGTGGTGTAATGACTGTGCTGGCAAAGTGGGGCCCGTCTACTTAGTAAGAGATGAAACTCAGGGCAGGCACCAAGAGCATTGGTGGCTACTGGCCAGCATCCTTTAAGCCTGTCTGGAAAGAGTGCCATTGGGCATGAAGGGGCTCATTTTGCCTGTCCTCTCAGCCTTTATCTTCTTTGTTCAGTCTGCTAGAAAGGTTGACAAGCTGTTCAAATGACCTTGGCAGCTCTCTGACACGGGTGCCATTACTGGACTGAGACCAACAACTGATTTTAAATAATCTAAGTAGCCTTTACAGTAAAAGGACTTCTAACTTCACTGAAAACCTGCTTTTAGTGAGTGGCTTTAGCTTTTGATACTAACAACTTCCCATTTCTCCAGCTTCTGCTTTGATAATTAAGGATGTCTGCATTCTGTAAAATTTCTTGAACAGTGACTGGGAATATCTCAATTTACCCTACCCCACCACCAAAGTTTGCAGGCTCAGGGTGAACTACATGCAAGCAGAGTCCGGTACATGGCCAGCCCATGTACTGATCTGGCTCCCCTGGTATTTCCATCCAGTCCATAGTCTTTTTCTCCAGAAGAGACAGAGAATTCAGGAAGCCAAGGCAATCCAGATACTTCTTCCAAGGCCTGCTCCCAACACAGAGGCGAAAGTTTGCCAAAGGGATGAGATATTGGGAAAAGTGGCTGCTCTTGGGTGAAAGGAGTAAGGGCAGCCTATATTCAGGAGTGAAGGGTGGTGATAGTCTCCAAATCCTAATTCAGCCCCTATGGATGCCCCAGAGTAAACCATTTGGCATATACCACAATGGCATGGACAACAAAGAGAGCCTGATGACACAGTGCATGGAGGTCTTCCATCCAACAAGTTTATCCAGACAGTGGACATGAGTTGCAACATGAGAAATTCCAATTACATATTAGGAAAAAAATCTCACCATGAAGATAAACAAACACTGGACCAGGTGCCCCGAAAGGCTGTGGGGAGATATTCAAAATCCAGCTAGACACAGCCCTGAGCAAAGTGATCCAAGTTAGCTCAGCTCCAAGCAGGGGATTGGATCAGACGATCTCTAGATGTCCCATCCAACTTAAAGTATTCTGTGACTCTGCAATTCTTCTATAATTTCTTGAAGACCCATGATAAAATTATTCAGGCTTAAAGTAGCCTGGGGATATTGAGGCTTTCCTGTACTCCTTTTGTTAGGCCCAGAGTTACAGAATGCTTATCCAACCCAAAGGGAGTTATGTGACAAGAAGAAGGTCCTAAAAAGCTATTTTCTCCCTAAAGGGTGAAAGGTGATGTCAAGCAGAGTGAATTTTGACATCTTCATTTGAAGCACATGGACAGACATAGCCCTTGAATCAGAATCCATCCAGGCAGGTCTCCTCCTTCCTTGGCACCTTCTCTGCTGTAGAACTCTCAACATCTTCTGGAAAACCAAGAGGGAAATTCAAAGCTTCAGGAAAAATGGCAAAAAGAACAGAGATGCATCACCAATGCTGCCAAATCAGCACGGTGGTGGAACAGCTTCATCAGCATCCCTGGGATGACAGGCTGTAGAGCCCCGCATACAGACATGGGCCATGCAGGGGCAGGCAGCAGTGAGGGCAGCCTGCCTCCCTCCCTCCCTTGCATCAGATGTCAGGGCAGACGGACTGCACCAACATGCTTCCCATTTCTGCAGAGACAAGGGAAGGGTACTATGCCATGAATAAGTGGATGCAGGACACCATAACAGTAGCAGAAATGCAGATTTCACAAGTGCTTTGAAGCTTTTTTATTGTTCTCTCCAAACCAAGTTCAGTTTTGCATTGCTTTTAATATTGCAGGGACAAGATCTGAGTACACTAGGAACAGCTGAATAAAAAGCATCAGCTCTATAAACTGTGGTAAAACAAATAAAAATTATGCCACATGGGAGAATCAAGAATTACAATTTATTAAAATATGTTATTATACAGACTGTGGGTGCTGATTGGACATTGCCTAGAGTGGTGTATTCATTGTTTAAGTCACTGCATCTCATTAAAAAGAGGGATAGAACAGAGAGAGTCACAAGAGGACAAAATTACTTTAGACATTGCATTTGGGACAGTAAGATGAGACTCCACATGAGAGGAGATTTAAAAAGCCACCCGCAAAACCAGGGTGTACACGTCCCACTCCCACACTGAGGCACCTGCTTGTCAAGAATTTTGAGCTAGCATAGATTCTGCCAAAATGTGGTTATTCAGCACCTGTGGAAAATCAGTGTCTTGAACTATTTAGTTTGGAGAAGAGCTAAGGGAATATGACAACAGTCACTGGTATTTTCCATTTTCCACAATAATGGAGGGGAGAGAGAAGGAAATATTCAAAATGACAGAGGAACATAATAAGATTTCTAAAAAGCCTTGACATGGAGGAACTAACCTATTGACTTCTCTTGTGGAATATTGTTAGTGAGATTGAAAGGAAGATTAGGATTTATTTTTTAAGGGTGCCATTTCAATCAAAACAAATGATGCAATCGGTCCAAATCTTTGCACACAAATATCACAATTTATAGTCATGAAGAAGCATCCTGGGCAGAAAGCACTTGCAAAATGCCATGCAGCTTTGACCAAAGGGATTTTTTTATGTCCACTGCCCATTGCTCTATGCTCCTCAAGGTCAATATATCCCATCTCTAAAGTTAAGGATCTGCAGTGCAAGCATTGTAATAATGTACATGAAATTATATACAGGACTTACAGAGTTACAGTTACTAAATGCCTTGATTACAAAACACAGCATGAACAGCCACCAGATAATGAAAACCATTCCAGCAGATTTGTGCCAGAAAGCTAACTGGGACCTTGATCTGAGCAGTTAGAGCAAACTGCAATATTGTTTTCTTGTGCTCACCACCCTCAAAAGATTCACTACAGTTCCTAAAATGATTGCAGTGCTCAAAGGGTAAGAGTTTTTTTTTTTTCCTTCTGCAATTAAGGAATCTTAAAAACAAAAGTTGCTCTGTGCCACTGTCTCACATACTGCTCCAATTCCACCCATTATTCACTATTAATATCTTCATTAAGCTATATCAACCTTAAACTATATCAATCCACAAAGTAGATTTAAAGTTCGTCTACTCAAAATTGGTTTGGTAAGTGGAAACACTTAACATAATGAACTTCATCATTATGTGTCATTCCTAAAAGATTATTTCCATTTAATGACTTCTGAAAACAAGATATCCCAAGTACACATATAAATAGGAATTCTTCGCAACACAATGCCATCAGATTTGGGGTTTCTTGGGTTTGCTGTTCTTGACAATATATTCATGCTGTACTGGTCTATGACAAGACATTATATCCACCTATGTGAAAGCCCAAGCTTGATGAAAGACAACTTTTCAGATATATTCTTGCATGCAAATTCTGTATCTATGCACATTTCAGTAATTCTGAGAAGGCTATTGTTTTATTGGTTTTGATCCTCTAATATTTTAAAATACTTCCCATGCAAAAATATCAAGTCAGATTGTGAAATTGTAGTTATATAAACTTTATAACATTAATGGAATAACTGTGCCACATTTTCCATATGATACCACTGAACAGCTAGATATCAGCATGATTGAAAGGTGTCCAAAACAGCTGCTTGCCAGGCACGGAATTATACTCCATGTGAGGTCTTTCGGTATCAGCCTTATCATCAAAGCATCTACAAAAGTGATTAACGTGAATGTTTTTGCTCTCCCTTTTCTTTTTCTCTCCTAAGACAGAATTAAATTTACTTTATATGATTTTGTTCTAAGGATTATTATTTTTATGACTTCTGCTGTTGTTTTATGCTTCTTCTCTTTCTGACACAAGCTGGTCTGCACTTACGCTGGAGAAGAAAAAGTCACTTGGAGTAACTCAAGATAGCTCTGCCTCAGCTGGGTTCGGGGAAGATGACGAGAAATTCTTGGACTTGGAGTGCTGCTGGAGCAAGTGGTACTTATTCAAGTTCTTGTGCACTCTGTCAGCCTGGGGCAGTGAACACCATGGAGTTCAAACCAGGTGGCAATACTAGAAGAGATGAAGACAGACATAAGAGTAGCTGGATGTTACATAACCATAGCTTCACATGAAGTAATTTCTTTCCACATTGAAAATATATACATACGGAGCATGATACCTGCAGAGGACACTGATTTAACAGATTCTTAAAAATGGTTCAACATAAGACATTAGAATAATGCTTGTAATACTCTGAGAAGCAATTTGAATCCTAAACCCTAGGCATCTTCTGCTTTGCAGAATGACATGCAAAGTCTCTGAAGTACAAATCAAACAGCCCTGGGGGAAAAAAAAGTAATCAACTGACTGCTCTTTGATGGTGTGTGCGTGTGCGTGTGCGTGTGCGTGTGTGTATTCAGTTCACCCAAGCTGGCATGCTAGCATTTTGCATGGCACTCCAAGAAGCACACCTAGTTTCGGATAAAATGTAGCACATTGCAATATGGATTTTATTGTCTCAGCTTTCAGATGCAGCAGGAGGCACTGAGAGAATATGCAGTACAGTTAAAAGCACTCAGTATTTAACAGAGCACTTAATCAGATCCTTCCTTATGGGAATCTTCTGTTAAACATTTGAAATATAATATATTGCTTTGAATAAATATGTAACAGGAATTGGGAGTTATTAATGTGTCATAAAAAGTCTATTCCAGCAAGAACAGTTACCTTGTTAATTAGGAATAGCAATCCTGAAGATTCAGTTATTTATATGATTTTAATTTCGTTCCAATTCTAAACGAAAGTTTAAATATAATTGCATTTAATGCACCCAGAGGATGAAAGGGCCCATTTAACAAAGGGCATTCTGGCTTCATTAAGTGATTACAAAGGAAACTAGGAACTGATGGTATTTTACAACACTCTTCCAAATCCCAGGGGATTTACATCAGATATGCTACGTACATTTAAGGAAATCAATTCTGGAACCCCAGTAAATGAATCCATAAATTATGCTTTAATATCTCAAAGTGCTGCCTTCTTCAGATGGAATTTGTCACTGCCAGGATCAATATAGAGAATACAGTGTTAGACGCGCTTTATGGAGAGCAACTCACAAGACTGAATCATTATATTATGTTTTGATGTGTCACATTGGAAATGCATCCCTGTTTAAACTAGCAGGCACCTCTATCTTGGAGTGAAGCCTACATGTGAGGGTTTGCTATAGGTTAATCCTCAATTTCAAAGGAGATAATGGGAAATAACATTCACAAAACTTGACAAATACATGCATAAAAGCAAGATCCGTAAAAATTACTGAAGCACTGAACACTTTGTAGAACAGCTGTCATGATCTCAGCACACAAAAGCCAGAACGAATGCTCCTTTTTAGCAGCACCTGGTTGAAGAGATATTGAAAAGGCCTGCTCTCCCAGAGAACTAGAGCAGCAAAATCGCTCTTGGTAACGTAGAGCTATCACAAGCCAGTGGACTGCTTCGATAAACCACAAATGAGGGACGGGTTTGTGACTTTCCTTTGCTTAACTCCCCTGGCAGCAAGCGCGGGGAGCCCCGGGCTTGCTCAGGAAGGGGAATCACATTTTTGGTAAGTGCTCTCATAAGGGGGAGATCCAGACTAAAGTGCCTCCCTTCCAAGGCATTTCACTTTAGCAATGCTCATAACTAGGACAGGGGCTGCGAGACCCAAACCATCTCTATGCTGATGCTGAAAGTTGGACGACAGACAACAAGGAGTCCTATAAGAAAATACAATTAAATCGTACTCCGCAGCTACAGAGCACTGATATACATCCACAGGCCTTGGCGTGATCCTGAAAAGGAAAGAACAGCAATGTATTGCCGAGTTACATATTTAGGAAACGATTTTTAGACCAGCCTCCACCTCCGTGACTGTATTTCTCTGTGGCAAATGATGCCTGTTACAGAAATTGCACAAAATGCACGAGGCTTCTCCACAGCCGCCAGCCCCCGGCCTCCCTGGCCCCCTTGCGAGGCCGGCGCTGCTGCGGGGGCTCTTCCCTGTCCTGCCGAGGTGCCGGGACCGCTGGAACCTTCCGGAAGGAGCCGGAGCCGCCGGGCCGCGGGCGGGTCCCGCTGGGCCTGAGGCAGTTGTCACCGGCGCAGGAGAGATGGGTACAGCGTTGTTTAACCTTGTGGCCCCTCGGGGGGCACCTCTGCCCCTTGCCCAGAGCCCGCTGAGCCCCGATTCTGCACAGGGCGGCACCGGGATTTCTGACCTCGTCCCTCGTTCCTCAAGGGGCAGCAGGCTGACGGGGGCAGGCAGCAACAGACGCTGCTTAGGACCACGGACGGTGACGGGCGAAAGCCGGCATGGTGGCGCCCAGCGGGAGCAGCGACAGAGCTGAAATTCTCTGCCGTTCTTCGTCCTCCAGCGCATCTGCAAAACCATCAGTCAATGCGGGGTTTGTTGCACAAGAAAACGCGAGGGAAGAGCCCGCTGCTGCGTCCCCAGCAGACGGCCCCATGCACCCGCTCTGCTGCTCGCAGCGTGCAATGTGCTCAGTCAAAAAAATGCCTTCTTCCTCTGTGAAAATGAGAGTTTAACATCCTAAAATCCGGGTTTAACATCCTAAAAATTAAGGCTCTGTCTTCTCTTTCCCTCTTTCTTTCTGAAAAGTACTACAGCAGCTTTTCCTGCTTCCTTATTTTCCAGGCTATACCCCCATGAAAGCAGGGCTCATTATTATAAGCGTGTTTTACCTTGTGCATTAAAAGGAATGATACTGAAGTCTCCAGAATAAAGCGGCTTGATTGCTTGTTTTGGCTGTAGAAATGGCCTGGACAGAGGCAAGCATCCAGCCACTAGCCAGTCCTATCATGTGTCACAGGGCATTTATTTATAATGCTATTGTTTCTGTTCTGGTTCTGGAAATTGCATTATAACTGGCACGAGAAGCATGCCTTTTTGTCTTAAAGAAAAAACCTTCGGAGTCTCTTGTGTATTTTCAGCCCCCTTTAATGCTACCTGCACCCTGCATGAATTCAGTAATTAGAGGCAGCATTAATCCTGAGATCACCGCAGTTCACCAGTGTATCCTGTTTATTTTTGGAAACTGGTACATTACCACAAGCACATCATTTCCTCCTAAATCACAGTTAAACCTCTGTAGATAAGATAGAGCAACTCATTTCAGAGAATGAGAAATGCATCCTTATGAGAAGGTGCAAGCACGAGGAACTATCGTGAAAAAGCGACAAACTCCCTGCCTTTTGCACAATTGGTACAATAAAATATTTTAACATTATCAGCATTTTAAACTCTGATTATTCTTCTCCCAGTTTCTCCCACCCCATTACATTCAAAGGAGGTTTCCTCCGGAACTAAACTTTTGTCAAATGGCATCATGTACAATGAAGTAATAGCCAGCCTCATAGTTACTTACAGGGCAGCTACAGACGTGTTCCTCCTGTAGCTGAACGATAAAGAGACATGGATTTTTTGTAGTAAGGGATGATCCTTCTCCCATAGCTTTTTACTTTAAAATAATTGATGTAATTAAAGGGTCTCTCCTTTAACGGCTCTCATGGCTGTAGTCTGGTTACACAGGAAACTAAAACTATCTTTTTTCTTTTTTTTTTGAGTCCAGATGGGAGGGAGACCTTTGCATCTGAGGCAATATCAAAGTTTCTGGAAGAGAATGTTTTCCAGATTTAGAGAGCACAAAACTTACAACATGGAAAATGTTTTGTCTTGGAGATCCAGCAGTTCTCAGACAATGACAAAATAAGAATCTAGAATAGCACAAAATAAGGGCTGCTCTATGCAATGAAGCAGACCATCCTGGGGAAGCTATTCTTGGGACTATAAAGTATACATGCTCAGACTTGTGGGCAGGCAATATCTCTGTAAGTCAGCCTCTGGGTGACTAAATTTGGATACACAAAATTAGAGGCCATTTTTGAAAATATGAGCCTGGATGGAAAATTTCACACTGCACATAAGTAACATGCCATTTACACATGCTTATAACAACTTATTCCTAAGCCAATGTTTCTTCAAATATGACAAAACCCACCCCTATTCAGTCAGGATAAAGTTATTTGAATAGTCAGAGTTTACAAAATAAAGCAAACATAAAACTAGGCACAAATAGTTGCAGAATTATAGTCTAGTACATGAAAAAAATAGTCACCTTGTGCTAGGAGGTCTCAAAAGGAGCTTCACAAAAAAAAGTCTTTGAAAGCAGTTTCAGAGAAATAGACTTTAAGTTTTCTCAGTGTAAGTGTTGTTGTTTTTCCTCGGGAAACTCTGAGCTGAAATGCAGAACAGCGCATGACGGATCAGGACTGGCTTTCCTTGTCCTTGAAAACTATCATCCAAGGACACTTTTGGAGGCTGAAGGCCACACTGCAGGAAACCTTTCTTTTTGGGATGCAGCCCCGGAAGGGCCTGAAGCAATGCAGAGTGTGACTTAGCAAATGGCACAGCCAGCAGGGCATTGCTTTGGCCACCCCTGGAGGCAATGGGTGAGCCCCTAGCAGGTATTACCTGTGGGAGGCACAAAGAAATCCCACACCAGCACTTCTGTCCTTCCCACAGAGGCAGTCAGACAGTGTTTTATTACTCATATGCATAAAATGTTTGGGGAAGATTAATCAGCTTCAAAATATGGATTAGTTAGCAAGCTGATAACCAAGAAAACACACTTCTGTAAGACTATATAATATACAGTGTGTGACAGTATGGACTTGTCATAACTCACTTTATTGTTCATATTACTATTATCAAGTATCTCAGTGGCCAGGCTTTGATGGTACAACTCAGCTCAGGTTTTGACAGTACAAACACCACAGCTCAGACTGATGCTGTTCCAAGTGTAGCCCTCTTGCTGTCCAGCAACAGTTTCAGTTATTGAGATTTCCTTAATCATCTTTTTTTTTTTGTGTGTGTGTGCGTGTGTGTCTCTGTTTGCTTTGGTTCCTGGTAATAGGAAGAGTGTCATTTTCTTCATTTACATTTAATTTGCCTGTATTTCCCCTCCACACAGTTTATACAAAAACAGTTTGTCAATTCCTCCCTCAGAGAGTTAACACTTAGCCTGTCTTCTATTTCTTTTGACCCCCACTACAAAATTCATTTTAATGAATTATTTATGTATTGAGCTCCCCAAGGATTATCATTTGTATCTTCTGTAGTTTCTGCCTGTCACTGACTATTACTGAATTACATCAGCTGGACAGCAGCTGCCAGTAATCAAATCATGTCCCTTTTCAACTATGGGTTTTTGCATCACCCAATAGACACAAATCGACCAACTCCTGTAGCAGGTCATTTTACAAGTCCACCCCCTTGCCTGTTTTGGAAGTTAAAGTCGGATTGATTTTATCTCCTAATAGTCTTGATATGAAAGGCAACAAAAAAGGAAAAAATAGATGCCACTGCTTGTGTATATTTGGATCAGTGAATGTTAATGTCAAAACCAAAACCTATCCCAGGCTCAGACCGGAAAATAGTTGTATCTAACTATGCTCATTGTTTCAGTCAGGTAGAAAATACTGCAGTCTCCTAAACCGACTTATTTGAACATCATCTTCAGAAAGGAAACATGCCTTTAGGGTCCCTAAGCCCTCCTTAAAAATACAGCAAATATTTGGTTGTGAATATTTATCTGACTATCCAGTGATGAGCCTTGGCTGTCATTTCTTTTGTCATTCATCCAAAGCCAGACCTTAACATTGTCATATCTTCTAGTCACCACAGGAAATTAGCTCTTCTGGGCTTTCTAAATATCCTTAATGTTAGATGTTAGAGCAATTAAAAGCTTCACAGAGGCACTTTGAACGTGACTTCTAACCCACCCTAGCAGTAATAAATGTTCATGTGTATTAAGCTAAACAGGTACTAAAATCTTTGTAGTATTGGAAGATTAGAAGACTTAGTCAGCTAACATGTCTGTGTATGGAAAATCCAAACCTATACCTGGTTCAGTTTTTTTAACTGAATACTTCTTCAGTGAATTTTCTGTGCGGCTGAAAATCAAAGCTCTATGCAAAATTTTTGCAGTAGTATTTTCAGTTTCACATTTAAATTGGTTTCCTCTGGTTTCTTTCATTTTTGATCTTGTGGTAAAGCAAGTAAGTGAGGAAAAGGAAAGAAAGACAAAGTTGTGAAGCACAGGAAGAAAAATAAAAGTAAAATCTAATATTTAAAAGTTCAATCTTGAAAAATTTGCAAAATAAATATTCATAATGCATTCAAAAAATATTTCTTCCAGTTTTAAAGCAGCCATCCATAATACCTTCTTGCCCTTCCATGCACTGTATTCTCTTAGTCTGTCCAGGAAACTTTGCATTGAAGGAAAGCACAGAAAAAATCCCAAGCACAAGCCCTTCTTTGCAAAAAAGCCTTGTTCTTCTTTGCAGGAAGGAGTTCACTGTTGTACAGAATAGAAAAGATATACAATGAAGACTTACACTGAGGATTCCTTCCTGGTCATCAGTGTGGGCTTTGGTTTTTTTGAGGGAAATCTCTAAATTTGAAATGCACCTTATGCAGAACAGCTGGCATTATGGGTCAATACAGAATAAAAATATCACCTCTGAAGATATACCTTCAAAGCTTGACTTAAGGTCATTGGTGAATCTTACTGTAGCCAGCAGGTTGACACATCTATTCCCTGTCATCAGCTGCTATCCCTTTCTGAGTGATGTAGAAGTGGAAGGCAGAGGAAGGGGACAGCTTGTATCTCACTTTCTCATAAACATGAACATGCCCCATGAAGTTCAGCCTTGTTATTACTTCCTCATAGGCACTGAATTCATCCCAGCAATTTTAACTACTCCCTGCTTTCCACAACTGCTTTACTGCTGTCATCAACATTTTCTTTGTGCATTTGTACAAGAATGAAAAGAATGGACTCAAGTGTTCAGTGTAAGACATTTTGTTGGAAGATGGCCAGTTAAGGTGCAACAATACAACTACATTTGGCTTGATGTTTCTCCATGAAGCAACTCTCAATTAAGTACCTAGAAAAACAGCATTTTGACTTCAAAGCCCACTATTTCACATGCTATTGATAGCACTGAGGACTCTGAACACTTAGAAAACCTTAGCAATGTTGATACACGCCGTGCGAATTGGAGTCTGGGATTTAAATCTGCTTTCTTTTTTTTTAATCTGTTCCTTTTAAATTCACAGGAATTGTTCTCTGGATTTTGGGTTTACCACATACCTCTTTTCGGATATAGCTCTGAGACTAGAAACTTTGGTTTCTGTAAAAGGTCAGAAAATATAACTGGATAATAATAGGATTCTATGAGCTAGGACTTAAGAAAAAACACCAGTTGAAATCATGAGACCTGGCAGCAACATAATCAAAACATTTGTGCTATTTTTTTTGGTGTAACAGCAACATCTTCATCCTTCAATGATAATTAGAGCCAACTGCATCACATCCTGGAATGTATTTTTGACAGTTGTATGCTGAATATGACGTTTTTATTAGTCACATCATTTCTTATATTTTTCTAAAAGTCCCAGCTTCTCAAATAATATATACTCATGAGAATATCAACGTTTCATTTCTTACAATAAGTCAATGGATATTTAATAGTACAAGGTCAAGCAGTTAGATACCAGCCAAAAGAAATTTTGCTGTAACTTGTAGCCCATCAATTGTAAGCGACAGAACAGAGAAGACATGGGTGTATCAGAATGACTGTGAGCTACCTGCAGGACATAGACATGAAAAATCCTGGGGTGCACTGGATGAAGTACTGTAGTAGACAGGGAGAGGTATTCTTACTGTACATATCCCTGGTGGGATTGCAACCAGAATGCTGTGCAGAGCTCTAACAAGCTGCATTCAGGAAAGCTGAATTCACACTAGAACAGGTGCAAAGACCTAGTAGGATGGGAATGGGGAATTAGTTTTATAGATGAGACAAATATAGCTTAATGGGGTTAGCCTAGCAAAATAAAGGCTGGGGGAAGATACAGTTACACTTTATAAATACATTTGTAAATACCAGGAAGGCTGAAGAATCATTTGAGCTATAAGACAATGTTGGCACAAGAATAGTGTGAAAAAAAGTCATCAACTATTTTAAGCCAAAAGCACATTTCTAACCATCAGAGAAATGGTGTTTTGGAACAACCTTCCAACAGAAGCAGTAGGAGCCAGCAAGCTAACTACTTTTATGGCAGAAAATTAGTAAATTTATGTAAGACATTTTATGACATGATATCTGCTATATTAGGGTCATGACAGTGGGTGTCCGTCAGTCTTTATGCTCCTAGAAAGGTTATGGCTGTCATGGCTGGAGGAAAAAAAAAAAAAAAGATAGATGGAAACTCTGAAAGCTGAGATCCTTGAAAGCAGTTAAACAGAAGACCACATGTACCTTTTTTAAAAAAGCATCCTGAATTTATGTGACTTGAATTCTTTTTTTTAATACATAGAGTGGCTATGGTCCAAACAGGTGATTGTTTACTGATATGCAAGTCACATGCAAGAGTGAGAAACCAGTGAGAGGAAAAACATGACCCCCAGTTTATTGCTCATTGCCATTCCTTTACAACCACCATGCTTCATGTGTCTCTCATCTGCCCATTTAGGGGGAGGCAGGCTCAGTTTTGGCCAAAAGGGAAAGTTTGCCCAGCACTGACAGACCTACCTCAGCTGAAGGAAAACCAAAAAAAGTGGGAATGAACAGTCTTAACTTGGTCCTCTGCTATAACCAGGAACTGACTCTGTTCCTAGCTTTTCCCTGGTCAGAACATTCCAGGTGCCTGGTATGCCACAGTTTTGTCGGAGGGGGGAAAAAAACAGTTGTATCTTCTTGAAATCCCATAGCCATCTCTCTCGCCTGTTTCCAATCTTGCCCAAGTGAGCCCAGTCCAGAAAGCCTCCTTTTCAGCTAGCAGGCCAAGTGGCTTCTACCAGGAGGGGAAGGGTTTCTAGTTCACATCCTTTAGCGATAGAGGCACACTTCACTTCATCTTCGTTTCATGCATACCTCCTTCATAGACCTCAAAAGTCCAGTGCCGCTACTTCCACATAACTGATCATAAACAATTGACTTGGTAAGTATTTTATTGAAGGTCCACAGAGTGCAACCCAATAGCTCACTGCCCACAAGGATAATTTGTCTGAGTCAGTACCACAGGAAGAAAGATATTGGGGGCTGAAAGGTCTCTGACACAAGAACACATCAGCATGCATTTCTGGCAGTTTTGCCTACACTGATTTGCTGCAGGCAATTCTCAGTCAACATGTGAAGAGCACTGGCAGGAGCTACCTCCTAATTATAAATCATTTAGTCAATCAGAATATAGCTCCTCAGCTAGGCAAAGATCTCGTTTCATCTCAAGCGCCTTATATGGAAAGAAAAATGGAAATACTGTACGAGGAAGAGGGAAAAAGCTTTGCTTATATGTGACAACAAAAATGAAAGCTTCAAGATCCCATTT
Organism: Apteryx rowi; assembly: GCF_003343035.1. Classification (NCBI taxonomy): domain Eukaryota; kingdom Metazoa; phylum Chordata; class Aves; order Apterygiformes; family Apterygidae; genus Apteryx; species Apteryx rowi. Next base: position 10,323,004 of record NW_020450529.1, read on the forward strand.
GTGGTGTAACTTACAGCAAGTTAGGTACTTGTCAAAGCTAATTAAGTCTGGCCATCTGCAAATGCTTATGAGTGGAAACATTACCCCCAATTCCAGCAGTACAATGTGTTACAGCCTCCTCACATCCCATCCCGCTAAGCACTCAGCTACTTTGCTTGTTGCTTCCAGGCCTCTGGTAGCACTTTCCTCTTCCTGCAGCAACAGCATGCAAGAGCTTTGCCTGAGCTTTATCCTTCCTTTCTGCCACGCAGGAGAGAAGAGCAGGGAAAGCACCCCACCCCACACTCAGGGTTAGGGATGGAAACACCCCAAGGGCCCTGTGTCACCCTCACACATGTGCATGCACCCTGGACACAGCCCATCCTCAGGCCAGCTCCTACCAGCGGAGCAGAGACACCCAGGCAGTGCCTTTAATATACAAATGTTTACTTTCTCCTTAGCAACATTCTTTTTTTCTTTGTCAATGAAGTTTTCTTTGTATCCTGAGGAAGCCAAAACTGCTCAAAGCTCACAAAAAGCACCAGCCTCACAGCAGTAGGCAGAGGCACCAGCTTTCCATTGCCTGCCAATAGCTGGCTGTCCTGGGCAAAACTATGTCTACATAGATTTCTGAAAATGTCTTTCAAATTTTAAAAGTCATTTTGGAAGTGACACATTTGGACATGACAAATACTGGGATCTTTAGAAATCTGTTGTTATTGTAGTTGTGGGCTTTACAAACTCTACACTGGCCTCAGGATTTCTTTCTCTGCTGAAGTTTATTGATCCAGTATATGTACATGGATTCAGGCTTTAATCAAAAAGAAGTCTCACTTGCCAAGCAAAGTAAGCTACAAAACAGTTCTCCAATTGGTGAGTGTCCACTTCAGAAATAGTGACTAGGACCTCCTGTCCTAGCTCCTGCTCACCAAACACACTCTGCTTCAAGCAAAAAAAGTGAAATTCGTTCTGCACATTCTGCCAGTTAAACAGGGATTCCAGCAGTGAGAGTTTGCTTTGACATGTGCATAATGCAAAGATGTTGTGCTTACATTGAACCTTCAAAGAAGGTAGGGGAAAATGAAGTCATGTCTCTTCTCTTTGTAAAGCACTCCAAAGAATGCCTGCAGTGTTTCTGGTTTTGTTTTTAAATTAACAGTCTTATATATAAATATACACACACATGCGCACACCTACTTTAAGTTCAGGTCTTGCTCTCCTGGTAGAATATGATGTTAGAGTAGATCCCTATACTGAGATAGTTTGAGTAAAGTATACTTGTAGTGTCTGCAGGCACATCACACTTCAAAAGAAAAAAACATTCAGTGTGGAATTTGTACAGCCACAAATTGGCTGAAATAAAAGTAAATCTCACTATTTGTATCTCTCTATTCAGAACATTTTTAAAGAGGCCACAAACCTTTATTTCTTCAAAATAAATACCTCAAATAATAAAATAATTAGCAAACATTCAGGTTTTTACCATCATACCTACCAAGAGAATCATTCCAGATTTACGCTAGCATACTTGAAAACTGAGTTTGGCCCAATGTCTTTAGAATACAATTGTCAATTGTGTTTCTTTTTCTGCTAAGTGGACACTTTTCTCATGCATTATATTTAATTAAGGTTTAATGCTTCACTGCACCCTCATCTTCCAGTGCTTTGCATTTAGACAGTCTTACATCTATACGGACTCTGCCTTTGCATGCTATGCATGGGGCACTGCCAAGTCAGACCGTCTCTGAATGAGAATCTCTGTTTTTTCCAGGGCCAGTGCTAGTTGTAAAGTAATATTTCACCATTTGCAACGACTCCAGACAGTAGTTTTAGGTACGTTAGGTATGGTCACATTCAGCTTACAGATAATCAAAACAAAGCACAGAAATGAAAGCGCCCCCTACAAACAGGGGGAGGCAGTCCCCACTCTGTCAGCGGGACCAGTGTGGTTGCCATTCCCCAGGGCTGCATACAGAGCTTCCAGCCCAAGAAATCTCAGCAGAGCCTCTCCCTAAGTCCAGCCATATCCCAAACTTGCTGTGAGAAGATGTCATGACCTTGTTTTAATATTCCCCTTTTCCCTTCAAAGTGATGGACACAGGCTATTTCATTCCTCAGCTCTTAGCATTTCTGCTGAACTTTCTGCAGAGATCTGAACACTGAACCAAGTCAGAGGCTGTTTGGGGCACTGGAACCAAACAGTTGGAGATGAACACGCATTCCCTGTATTTGGAATATGGTAGTAACCCACATTTTCTGTTTACTGTTGGGGAAACACTTAAGAAACATTATTTTTACAGTATTGTCTATCCCAGATTCCAGAGTGCTGGACAGTTGGCAGAGATCCAAGACTCATCATGGTCAGAGGCTGGAAAGCATTTCTTAAAAACAAACAAATGAACAAGCAAATAAAAAACAGACACAAAACCAAATACGGAAAATGACACACAGAAACCCCAGTCCCAAGAGTCATGGAGGACTTTTGTGAAGGAACAGAAACCAGTTCTGTCAATGCCATTTTTATTCTGATCTAGCATATTTGATGGCAAGGAGAAATCTAGTACCATGTACTAAACACAGAGAATGCTTTTCCTCTCAAAAACTTTAAAATACGAAACACAAGATTATGCCAGCAGTATAATCACATGATTAAGTTTTTAAATTATATTTTTGAAGGAAAACTATGTTTTTAAAGTTCTACCTAGAAAAAAGACCCTTTAGTGCTATCCTTTAATTATCAGTATAGAGTTTAAAATGACAAGTCTCCAAAGAACAGTACAGCTATTTTTAAAGGTATTTTCCTATTGAAATAATAGGTTATTCATTGATGGTTTCCAGGGATACATTTAAGACTTTTCCAGTCTCAACCTGATCTTGCCATAATTCTTGAACCTCCACTGAACCCAGGGTAGGTCATGCTTACCTCAAACTTGGCCCTCTTCTTCTTACAGATATCTTTTTTTTTCCTCTAAACACTAGCTCCTGACGATCGATAGCCCGGTACAGACACTTCCCTTAACATTTACCTACTTTTTCACGTTTCAAGCTCTGATGAAGAACAAAATTCATGCTTAATATTTCAGTAGGGGGATCTTAAAAATGTGGGGAAAGGTGGGATTTTTAAGAAAAGCAATTGCACCTAGAACTGAAGAACATCTTACCTGATCATAAATATTACACTTCTCACATTCTTTGATTTTCTGTAGTAAAGAAAGAAATGGAGATGCACAGCTGATAGCCAGAACAAGCCACAATCACCTTGCAAGGGGAAGCACTGTGGAGATAATGGCAACTACAGAAAATCACTCAAGGTGGGATGCTGAGCACCTTGTTTCAGACGGGCATCTTCACAGGGTTAGTCATGCCACTCCTCTCTGTTAGAGACTGGGGAGGGAGCAGTGCTGGCAGAGAGCATTGCAACTGCCTCACCAGCTACCTGGAAAGTCTCGGCAAGTAGCCTAAGGTAAAACCCCAACTCCCATATGACCAAAATCAGGTAAGATGACCCCTGCCCTAAGCCCTAACTCAGCAACTAAAATGCCACACACCTTAACACCCACTATCTGATGACTTTAATTTTGTCCCTCTCACTTTTAGCACTTTCCTAGTGCTGTCCAAATGCTACTTACTTACTGATGTGTCAAATGAAGAAACAGATATAACAGAAATGTACAAGAGCTGGCAAGAGCAATACATGGCTGGATGAGGAGAGGTTGACAGAGAGAGATTAGAAGGACAAGAAAACCTTTTTAAAAAAACAGGCCTTTGACCTCAGAAGAACATGGTAATTAACAAACAGGTTTTAATCTATGAATTTTTGGCTTCCTGCTCCTTTGGGACTGTACACTGTGTTTCTCTATATTTAATCTTGTTTCTTTTTAAGTTACGTTGTGGAATCTCCCCAACTATGCTGAATAGGAGACTCTGAAGTCATGTTAAAAACCACTGATTTTAGCCTATACTCACTTGAACCAGAAAGCTTCCAATGAAGCTGCTCTGGATTTACAGTGATGTTACTAAGAACAGAATGCGGCCAATTACTTGTGAGATAGTTTTGCACTAAGCAGTGAAATTACTCTGGATTTATATGTCAACAGAATTCAGCCCAACTTAGCCTACTAGCTTTTTGCAATACATTCTCATTATCCTGGGACTTCACAACATCTGACAAGTACTGAAAAGTCAAAAATCAGTGCAGAGATCTGGGCTTTTTACAGGCAGTTTTGAAAAAAAAAAAAAAATATATATATATATATATATACACGGAATCGTTCTCAGTCAAATACTTCTTACAAAACAAGACCTACTGTTATTTTTGAAAATTTAAAAAGCAACTAAAAAAACCCTTTAAAAACACCTATGCAAGGCAAAATTGCTGCTAAGGATGTTTTTTTCTGGAGTATGGGTCAAAGAAAAACACAAAATATAAATATTACATTCTAAGTCCTGAGAAGAACTTTAGAAACTTCAGGGCAAAAGCAGCCTTTGGGCAATATTCAAGGCTGTCAAGACACAGAGAAGTCATCCTCCAGCAATAGATAAATACTATATACAGATATCAGTAAGCATTTTGGGGACAAAGGCAATGCTGACATCGACTTCAGCAGGCTAAGATAAGGCCTTTCCATGTTTAAGAAATGCCAACACTCCAAGGGCTCTTTATGATCAGAAAAAAAACAAACTACAGTGGAGAGAAGTAAAGTAGGGCATAAAATTTTATTCTGAAATGATCTCTGGCCACAACAATAAAATGTAACAAATATTCACTAAAACAGTCTTAACTCCTGTCATCAGCTGTACAATACATACAGTATCATAAAACTGGCCACTAGGATTAAAACCCACTACAACATCTTTAATGTTAAGTGGCAACAGCAGCATCTCACAGAAAATTATACATACATATATACACAGTCCACATTCAATCGTTTTTCACATGTTTTCAGTACACACAGTTGCAGCATATTACAGTCACGTGTCTAAGTCGTTGCCCAATAAAAACCCAAGCTACTGCTTAGACGTAATTGTAGCAGTTGAACTGAGTAATTACAATTTGTAGCAGAGATGTACAAGCCCCTAGAAACAATAATTCACAAATATTTTATTTAAATGCTACCATAGCATAAACTTGGACAATATTATAATCTTTGTTGACTGGAAAAAGAAAAAAAAAAAGAGTTCTTCTTGTACTTATCACAAATACTATTGATGGATAAAATGCTAAAAAATGGAGGGCATTAAATAATGCATACCCTTTCCTAAAGATTCTAATATTGCCCAATGCTACTTATGTCTAAAGTGTTTTCAACATTCCCACGAAGTCATTTATAACTCCAAAACACCCACCAAGTTAAAAGTGGCTTAAGTGCCTTGCACCCAAATTGTAAAAATCCCTGGCCACCTTTATAAGAGCCAGGCACATATAAAAGGAATGCACTTTGGTTCATACCAAATGCCCTGGGATTAAATCACACTATAAAACTAAAGAGTTTGAGGTAAATTTTTACAAATACAGTTGATTTCTGTCTAGTTTCACCATAACAAAAATTATCAATTTGATGTTAAAGTACAACCAATGAGGAAGGGCCATCTTTAACCCTTTAATGAGACTTACTGCAAGAAGAGTGTCCTCTCCACCCTAGAAGTGTGATTGCCTTATTGTTTCTATTAAGGCCTCAAAAATCTACAGGATGTTTTAAGACAGGTATAGCATTTAAAAATAGATTTCATCCTTACTATCCAGTATTCAAAGGGTTAAAGAGGCCAAGATGTATGCCCTACAACATGGCATTTGTAACAAAAGGCACATTGTTAACACCAAGGGCACAATTCATCCTCTATTGTTAATCTACACATCTTGCATCACTCTGTTGTTCCAATACACTTAAGTGGTAATGAACACTCCAGTGGTGCAAGAAACTGAGCCAAGTGAGACTGCAACCAAAGACAAGACAACACTGTGCTATTACTAAATCTGAAAATAGCTCAGACATCCCCAGACAATGGTAATATGTGAGACTAAGCACTGTTTCCAAGCCAACTTCTATCAGCCTAATTATCAGAGCCCTTATAATAAAATCACATCAAAGCAAGAGGCAACATCCTTTCCCCCCTCCCTCCTTTTTTACAGGTATAAATAAGCTACAATAAAAAGCAGCTCTATCACTTAAAAACCTTAATGTAGCTGCTTCTTTGAATATAGAGGAAGTTCTACAGTATCTGGGTTAAAAAAATAGCTCTGCACACTATATTTTGGCCTTAAAGTTTCCGGTAGCATTTATGAAGAATGTCAGTCATAAATGCATTATTGGCATTAAGAACTGGTTACACGAAAAAGAAAATTTAGTGGTTTAGCCCATTAATGACCCATGAACATTATGAATGTTTTCACCTTAAATTTCCTTGAAAGGCAGGAATAAATATCAATGTTTTCTTTGAAATATATTAAGGGGGAAAATTCTTTTGCCACCCCTAATATAAGCATCCCTATTTCTTAACTTTTGTAGAAATAGCTAAGGAGAAAATAAGTGGTAAAGCCAAGTAGTTGGTGGAGGAACTAAAGAATCCCAGCTACTGTAAAAAAATACACAGTATTATATTTCCACAGTAATGAGAGTCTCATCAGTTAATTTTATATGAAAATTCATGTATTTCTTTTCCAGGCTTAGAATTTGGGGACCATCAGTTAATGGACATTTCTATTCCAAAAGCCAGTTTTCTTAGCTGTATCACTATATTTCATTTTTTAACATGATTCCATACATGTTTACATATTGCACTTACATACATTGTACAAAATTGTGAACATTTAACATCTAAATAATTTAATTTGACTAGAGGCAGGAAATGATATTTAAAAAAATAAGAAAAATGGTTGATTGATGCTCTATTGTTTACAGTTATCAATCAACAAATACCATCCTCTACTCAGAAATTATTTTTGGAGCTTCTTCACATGTTGACTTTTTGGCAAGAAGTTGAGTGATATGTTTCCTGAGAATTCTGTCATTTCTTATTTATATCCCTCCCCCAGTCTTACATTAAATTAAAAACAAACCAAACACAAACAAACAAACAAAATTAAGCTGTAAGTGGTAAATATTAATGAATATGAAGGAGAACTTAACCGGAAACTTTCTTGGCCTCTCAGGGGACCATGCTTTAAGTATTTTTTGTAATTTGTACAAGTAATTTAATAAAATCTGTGCAAATAAATGTTGTTTATACTAGAGTTATTGAGGTTTTATGCAATCCATTCTAGTCTCTCTTGTTCTCACATTCACAAATCCTTCCAGATTATGTTCCACTTTGTTGAAAATTCCCTTTTTGTATGCTTTATACATCCAGTGTAGACCACAGTCATTGCATGTGATGAAAGACTGATCTCAGATTTCAAAACTGTTCCTGTTGAAAATATGCTACAATGCAGGAATATACTTCTCACGTAGGTCTAGATATTATTCCCTAGTAAAGACCATCTTTCTTCCATGAATCTAGTTAAAACTAAGAACAAAAAACAAGCATATGCACACAGACACACGCAAACAAATCTACATGTATCTCTAACTGTTCCTTCAGAGTCATTTTCAGCTACCAATGCTGAAGATTAATTCAAATTCCAATCATTTAACTTTCCTTTGATATTTCTCTCTTAGTAAGTATCTAGGATAGCATCTGCTGCCTGAAAAGCTTTCCACAGAGGAGCTTTCCATCTTCAGTCATGCTCTCTAACAAGAAGTACTTTTCCACAAAGATCAATACAGTAACATAGTGTTTGCCCCACATGCAGATTTGATCTGAAGTGTAAATGCACCAGAGAGGTCACAATCCATCAGACAGACATTGTCAGGAGAAATAAACAGTCTGTGAAATCCATGTAGCATTAACAGTCTGGAAGTTACAGTATTAAAGTGACAGAACAAGCATTTCTGCCTATGTGATTGAAGGAGGCCAAGCTGCACATTAGGAGAGAAAAGAAACCAGGAGAGGAGAAAAAAAAAAAAAGAAATAAATAAACAAGAAAATGAAAGAAGCAAAGAAAGGAAAGGAAGGAAAGGAAGGAAAGGAAGGAAAGGAAGGAAAGGAAGGAAAGGAAGGAAAGGAAGGAGAACCCAGTGTGAATGCTTACTGTTATAAACCTGAAATGAAGTCCAGAACATTTTGCTTTACATGACTTCAGCTTTAAAAAACAACTCATCTGTCACTTTCAGATTTAGAGAAACACACATACTTCCACCTCCGTTCTTTCTCAGACTGCCTGTTCCTCTCACTCTACCACATGCATGAAAGCTTAAGAGAATCATTTTAGCCCTGGAAGTTCTTATTTTTTGCATTTATATTTAAATGCTCATTTTAATCAATAATATTGTTTTCAAATAGAGAAGGCATTCTACCGGAGGTGACTGTATCATTACTAAGTGATACCACTTTCTCTGGGCTCCTGTATAGAAAATGACAATATTACATGCTATGGCTCTATTTCAAAATAACAGTTTTACAGGTGCTTAACTGTACTTATTTGAGTATTCTCTCTGGAGTCAACTCAGGCACAGGCATGAGTGTTTGCAGGATCAAGACCCATATCTGTAAACTCCAGAAGGTACAGTCAAACAAATTTACCCCAAGTGAAACCTAATATGAACCATGGAAGAAAAAGGTTAATACCTTTGACACCACATTGTAATGCATGACAGTCACGTTGTAACCAGTGGCCTGCCACTGATGTTTATTACTGTGTCACACTGTGTTACAGTAAGGCTAATTGTACTGTAGAAGACAAACATTTTAAAAAATAAGTATAAAAACTTAAAGCATTGTCCCCTTATTTTTATAAAAACAAAATCAACATTTCTTACATTTAAAATGAGTGCTGAAAGATACAAATGAATAAAGTTATTGAGCAAATAAAAATGTAAATCTGAGCTACTTTTTCATACAAATAAGGCTCAGCCACATTGTATCTCTCATATTAACAGCATCGGGTTTTTCAAACTCAGCTAACGAGTTTTGGCAACACTGTTCTCTGCTGAATATTCCCATTGGCATCTGTCATCTGTGCCAAATTAGTCCTCAGTTTTGAAGCTGAGCTTGAAGTCGGAGGTAACTTGGAAATTGACGTTATAGCACCAGTGCTCTCTGTAATTCTCTTCGCTGAGGCCTTCTCCCCAGTTGGAGGCTTTGGCAATCGTCTCCTTAGCCAGGGATGACGCAAAGCCTGGCTGGGTGTCATGCGGATAGCAGGATCCCATTCTAAACACTGTTTTAAGAAGTCAAGGAACAGGGGATCATCACATCCCTTTAACGCATTACCCCATTCTCTGCTCTCTGGTGGGCCACGTAATTTTCCCCTTCGAGAACGTCCACCATTGAGTATTACAGAACCGTCAGACAAGGTTGTGATGGTGCAATAGCGGGGATAACCCTTAGAGCTCACAAAGTTTTTGGCTCGCTTGGAAGAATCTAAGAGTTTTGGGGAAGGCATGCCCAATAGCTCAATCATACAAGCCAGCTGGTCTCCTTCATCTTCTCCAGGTAAAAGAGGATAACCAGTGAGAAGCTCTGCTAGAATACACCCCAAGCTCCACATATCTATGGGCATTCCGTAACGAGCACCAAGGATGACTTCAGGCGCGCGGTAAAAACGTGACTGAATGTAAGTGTAGACACGCTGATGCTCATAACAACTCGAGCCAAAATCAATCACTTTAATACCACTCCTACCCTGTTGCTTCAACAGAATGTTTTCCGGTTTAAGGTCACAGTGAATGATTCTATTTTTGTGCAAAGCATCCAAGCACTGCAAAATTGAGTGGGCAAACTTGCGGACCAAAGGCAGGCTGAAGCCCTGAAACTTGTTTTTCTTTATTAATTCATACAGGTTCATGCTCAGCAATTCAAATGTCATGCAGATATGGTTGCGGAATGTGAAATTTTCCAACATGTGAATAACATTCATGTTGTTATCCTTATCTTGTTTCCGGAGATGCTCCAGGATTCTAATTTCTTCCGCAGCTTGGCGGTGGAAACGTTTTTCATTTCTCACCATTTTTAGTGCCACATGCTGATGCATCTTGTGATCGTAGGCCTTCACCACCTGCCCAAAGCTTCCTTTCCCTATAACTTTCAGGACTTCATACCTGTATGCAATATGATCGTGGGGTACTTGCACGTAAGACCCCTGGTCATCATCATACCCACAATTGTTTGGACCACCAATCACACCTTGCCGCTTCTTTGCATTTGGACCCAAAAAGTATATTTCAGGGTAGCCAAAAATCTCATGATGCTCGAAAGCTGTTAATTTTTGCATGTATTGCTTCATTGCCTGCTCTGGTGTCATAACAGAGGCTTTTACTTTCCCTGTTCCATCTGTAGATTTTAAAGAGCTGGAGCTTCCTTGTCGTCTGTGAGAACTCTCCGACTGTCTGTCCTGAACCACTGGCAATCCAGATTTGCCAAGTGTTGTAAGTCCATTCGGCTGCGTTGTCAGAACCGTCCTCTTGTTACTATTATCTTCGAACAGCTGTTGAACCTGGATTTGTCCATGGCTACCCACATGGAGGTGCTCATTCATTGTGTGCTTATTGCCTCCAATCTAAAATTGAAAATAAACACATTTCCAGTTAACAAGATGGGCATGAACTCTACGTTTCATCATGCATTTTGCAGCCCACCATCCGGCCTAAACCACCTCAAAAACTAAGCATTTTCTTAGAAGTCAGTTGCCTACAGCTAATTTAAAAAAATACAGGACTAATTTAAAAAAATGCAGCAAATACACTATGATACTGCTAGTTGTCATTATGTTTTTAAGATCCTTGCATCTCAAATGCTACTTTCACGACTCTCTAAGCAAAACGCTTGCAAGAAGGCAATCACAGATGGGCTACTATCATAAGCTAACAATTTCTCCAAGGAATCTTCAAGGCAACAGTCCCTTTCATCAAGAAGTATGCTGGAGGGATATTAAAGTAGAATTTACAGAACAAAGCAGCAGCTGTACTTAGGCTTGAGATCTATATATAGTGCCTGAAGAACTTTTACAGCTAAAGCTCTTCTAGTCACCTGTTCCTAGAAATCAAGCTTTTAACTAGTTCCAAAATTTGCTATACATCAGAAGTGCCACATACAATTTTAAGCCACGAGAAAAGTGCTGTGACGTGCACAAAAAGAATCTGGACATTTCTTAAGTTCAAGAGATGCCATTTGCTACTTGCAATTGAGACAGTCACTATACAGCGAAGCATTCAAATCAATAAAGCAGAAGTACACCCTTTAGCACCTTGCCAAAGCAGTCTTATAACAACTTTTACCAAGATTAATTTGGGGCCTGATACAGATTTGAAGGAAAATAAAATCTCTGCCTTGAAGACCATACAAACAACTTCATTTTAAGGGAGGGAAAAGGATTAGTTTATTCTAGAAATTGTTTGTTCTTGGCAGTTTTCACAAGGGAATAAACAGAAGCATTCAGCATTTTCAAGCAATGAAACACTGGAAGCATTGGAGTGTAAAAACAACTATTGCACAAAACTTATTATTTTTAAGGAGAAACAAGAAATTTACCAACGTATACTTGCCACTAAAATGGTTACTTGAGAATTCCTCATTTGCTCTAAAGTAGAGGATAATTACTGTCTTTTCTGCCTGGTCTTACACAAATGTGGGAAGACTTCCCCTGCTGTCTCTCCAGCTGATTCACCAGCCTTAATATTTATGCCAAATTACTAACCAAAAACTCACTGATATTGTCAGACAGATGATCAAGCCAGGATGGAGACTACTTTTAATTTGAATCTTATTTTCTCTATGCTTCTAAAGAAAACATATGCATTGTTCACTAAAAGTTGCTGAAATGAAATTAGAAAATGACAGTCATGTGCTCTGATATGAGGCTGTCAGGGATTATCTCTGCTGAGTTCACTGCTCTTCTGATTCCATTTTGACTCAGGTTGAATAACTGGTCCATTTTATTTCATCATTGTAACTTGACTGCATATGTTTATTCACAGAGCAATTTGGGCTCATGCTATCAAATTTGATCGATCTCATAAAAAGGGCTTCCACACACTGTCAATTCAGAGCAAAGGGGCTTGTAACATTTAAGTGCAGTGAAGATATATAGGATATTGACACTCATTGCCTTCCTGGTTTGATGTCTCAAAAGCACCAGGAATTAAATCATCAAGGGGACTTAACGAGCCTATCACGCCTACAGGGAATTCCTTCAGGTCAAGTTTGAAGTGCATTGCTGCAGCAATTTGCTGAAGGTTGCCCTGATCCTCTACTTGCAGCTGAACTCCTTTACTGAACAAAAGAGAACTTGGTCCCAAGACCTGCCACAGGACTCAGAAGAAGTGATCTAGTTAGTAAGATGTGTTAGGAGGTTCAGCACATGCAGAACTGCAAAACTGCATAAGTGAGAAACACGCAATGAAGCAGCAGAGTAACTGTAAAGACTGCAAGTACTCAAGCCAGAAAGTTCCAGAAAGAAAGGTTTCTTCTGCAGCATTGGTTCAACAACAAAGCAGAACATACCTGCAGAAACTGGGAGTAGACAATACTAACATACAGGCAGTGAGGAAGCAAGAGCACAAGCGAAAAAAAAGTCTTTCAGAATTTCTTAATCCAAGTGCTCATTGCCACTATTTATAATTTGAATTAATTTTATTTTTTCACTTGAGTCACCTGTTTTCAGAGTTAACTATTTTCTGCCCTTTCTAAGAAGTGAATATTTCAATAGATGTGCTAGATTCTTCAAATCTCAGTTATTTGCCTTGTATCAGGGCTTGGAAAAAAGAAAACATTCATCCACTCCTAACAGGGACCAATGATTTATTTTTCCTAAGAACATGTTTGCAAAAGTCATTTCCAAAACTTAAACAATGTAGCTGTGCTTTCTGCACCTTCAGGCAGCCTCACTGTTTCTCTTGCCGCTCAGGGTGTTCTGTTTTGTTTTTTTCCCAAGCGGCACAATGAAGTCACCAACATTATCCCAGCTTCACCCAATCCAAAGTGACTGGTTTTGCCAGTTTCAGTCAGCTGCTGCTTGGGAATGCAAATGTAGATGCAGACAGTAGCACTTGATTTCTTTGTGGGAGAAAAGACACCAAATTAGCGCAGGCCCTATTCCAAGAGCAGTGGAGGAGAAGAGAGCTCACTCTTCCTTTGAAAACCCCAAGAGAGTTTCAGATGTAGTAGACACATCACAACGAGAAAGTCAGCATGAAAAATGAAGTTGTCCCATCTCAGGGTACTGCCTGCATAAGAATCACAACCTCTTCTGTTTCCAGTTGGGATGAGCAGAGGGTTGGATTCTCACCAGCCCATCACTGTACCCATCTACTTCTGTGTAGTGGGCATCTGAGATTGCATCAAGTCCAGACTTGCACTGCTTACAAACCCCACAAGCTTCCCCAGGGGCGCTTGTAGGTTCCCTGAACCACAGCTAATTGGCCTGGGATGCTACAAAGGGCTGTAGTCTTCCTAGTCCAGTACCAAACTGCTCATAGTATGCACAAGCTCCATCAGCCTTTCACGTGAAACCATAAGCCCTAGAGAGGTTTATAAACCATCTCCCTTCTGCTTCTGCAGATGAACCGGTAAACTCCAGAACTAAAGACCTACACAGCTAATAACATGCATGCACTTATGCAGCTGACCACTATATTTTACTGACCATGCTCAGGCTCATCCACACCTTCTAAGATTTACATACCTTTATAGCACACATCTTCAAAAACTTACTGAAGCACACACATCTCACTAAAACATATTGAAATACCACATAAGCTTGAACTCAAAGAACTAATCTTTTTGAATCATCTGGCAACATCAATTATAAAACAGCAAATGTTACAGCATTTTTTCTCTCTGTGTAGGCTTTCATAACTTCAAAATGGCTGCTATGATTTTGCTTTAACTTTTGTTTGCTCAGTTTATATAAGTAGATGGTTATGCCAAAAACATTCACCTATACTTTAAATTAGAGACACTAAGGAAAAAATAACCTAAAACAAAAGGATTTTTTTTTCAGAAATATGTTTAGGGACAGAGGTAGAACAGTAACTTACTACACCTAGACTACAGAGTTGCAGCAACATAGCAGTAGCATAAAATTGAGTCCACCCTGCTAAAAAGAAAGCAAACTGATTCACAATCCAGGAGAAATATTGTGCCAAAACAGTAAGTTAATTACCCCCCCTTCAAAAAAAAAAACTTACCTTTTTTTTTAAAAATATTTCTGGGTATGCTAGTTTCAGCCCTGCTGTGTCTAACATACTAGAGGCATACAGTATCAGGCGTAGCATGCTTCATTGCTTATTTTGTTGATTACAGCCTGAGCGTATGTAGAAAAGGCCTTTTTTCCTTGATAAATGAACTCAGCAGCATTCCTGTGTTCAGCACTAAAAATAGCTGCTAATTAGCATGATAACAATAATGCAGGATTATCATAATGGTTTTAGTATGGGTTTTATACACCTAAAAAGACTAAGTCCTTGCCCTAAAGAGCTTGTGCTCAACGAGAGATGTAGAAAATACACACCATTTGGATTTTTCGCTGCTGGCATACCTGGTGCACATAAGTTTATTTTTGAGAAGTTATCTTTGACTTTACGTTGCAAATATTGTCAGAGCCAGAACCACATCTCAGTAGTAATATAGTTTCTCAAATATTTCTGCTCCCATCAGGACTATGTTGCGCATGTGCAGTGACTCTGAACACTTCTGGGACACGTGTTGAAATCAAAGAGCACAGTCAATGCACACTAAATCCAACCTTTTGGGGAAGCTGATGTGCACATGTATGAGAGATGTGTCCAGATGTACTACAGTTCCCATAGCACTGTCACTCCAACAGTCAGAGCTCCATATTCCAGAAATCTTGAGAAATGTTAGCTAGCTTCATATACCCCCTACATAAAATTTTTAGGTAATAAAAAAGAAAACATTCAAAGAAAACTAGGTCCAGGTCAGAACTGTATAGCTATTTTTACTTGTGTCATAGCACTTTTATGGCAACAATTATTACATAAAAACACCATAGTAGGAAGATATTTTCTTTTTTTTAGCTGCTTTAAAGCAGGTGCACACAGTAAAAACATGTAGCACATGACCCACAGGATCTTCAGGTGACACAGTCCAGGAATCTCTGTTCTATTATAATGCAAGTTAATTTTTTAAAAATTATTTCATTTTAAGATTAAGACTGAATGATTGATGCAAAAGCATATAGGTAGACACTCATACCTGGTGGCAAGAGAAAACAGACCTGTACAGGGAAATTTTGAAGCCCTAAAAGGGCTTGAAGAAGGGCACTGAATCATGCATTGTAAATGGGATGTTGTTACAGTCATAGGCAGGAGGAAAAAAAGATTGAGACTGTTTTATTGCAGGAGAAACAGGAAGAATGCAGAGTGTAGGGATACATGCCAAGTAAGGAAGAGTGGAGATGAAGGTGGGCAGAAGACAGAGACAAGAAAGAGTCTGGGAGAGGGACTCACGGATGGATGGGGATTTACACAAGCAGAGCAGCAGGCGAGCAGGATAATCTCTGCAGCAACATGTCAAGCAAGAACACCAAGATGAAACAAGGGAGAGTGAGTAGAAAAAGGTTCCAATCATCAAGGCAAAACTTAAGGCTTCAGAAGAAAAAGCAATGATTTGGGAGAGGAAAACGAGGAGGACAAGGGTTCGGAAATGAGTTCATGTTTTCCACCCTGAGCATCCAAAAAGATAAAGTCAGGGATGGAAATGGACAAAAAAGAAGCCTGGACGAAGCCACAGATTTTTAAAAATAAACAAAACCTTTCCCTGGTACAAAACAC
Source organism: Apteryx rowi (assembly GCF_003343035.1). Classification (NCBI taxonomy): domain Eukaryota; kingdom Metazoa; phylum Chordata; class Aves; order Apterygiformes; family Apterygidae; genus Apteryx; species Apteryx rowi. The sequence goes on from NW_020450529.1 coordinate 10,338,810, forward strand.
AACAGCCTGCTAAGCAACATAGGTTGCTGTGATTGCAGAACCTGCAGCCAAAACCTCTGCCCTGTTATATGGAGCCTGTGTAAGAGAGCATCTCTCCCATTCTCCCCATGCTACTGTATTCTCCTAAACAATGAAATTTCACTGGAAAGTAGGAGACAACAATTTCACTAGAGTCGAGGCTAAACGACATAATTAACTCTCCAAGAAATAGAACAGTGGATTTCTTCTCTATCGGAATTGAAAGAAAAACTCTTTAGCTTAAGTACAAAACTCTTCAACCTCACTCTCTCTTCACAATTCACGTATATGCAATGCACACATGTACAGCTAGCCACAAAAAAGTTCTATTGATTAAGCAAACTATACCTTCTGCAAGTTTGAAAGACAAAAGAAAGACAGTTTTCATTTTTAAGCTATTATAGAGGTCACATAGATACAATAGTGATGAAAACAATAAGCAAACGAATACAAAGAGGGAAAATGGTTTAAGAAAACTAAAATATTCCGTTTTGAACGGTCCTGATCAGAGGAAGTAGTGGGATGTAAAACTAGCGCTTTCAATCAGTGTCAACTAAGGTCACTAGGCCTGAAGTTCACAGAATGATCACATAACAGACACAAGCAATCTTTTTTTGGTTAAAACCCACCATTCTGATGTCCCATCTGATCCTTACCACAAAAAGTTATGTTAGCCAACCACAAGATAATAACCTACAAGATTCAAAGAGGCAGTCTGAGGTATTTCTGTAATAGTACTCAAGGCTAAATAAATATTGTATAACAGAATCTGCATCACAAAGGAAAGGCAGAGTTTGTAACAATCAGTATCTACAGGGACTTGAAACAGAGCAACACAATGCTTGATTACCCTTGTGTGCTTGTGTGCTTCCATAAAAATTTGATCTCTCTATATGTGTGTGTATATATATACACACACACATATATATACATACCTGCTTATACAATATATATAAATATATACACACATAAAAATATGTAGAAAATACTTGAAACACAGCAATATAATGCCCGATCACCCTTTTGCCCTTTCATAAATATTTCATATCTCTCTCTATATATGTATATATATACACACACACATACATTAGATATAAATATATATACACACACATATATGTATAAAAAGATTAAGGTTCTGTACTTTCAAAATTATTAAGTAGTCCCAGGTATACAGCTGGACCATTTTCACAAAACCTAAATCAAGTCTGGGCTCTGTTATTGGTGTGTCCATCTGCATGCGCAGACAGTTTCATGATCAGTGCCCAAGCTGTTTGTACTATGCCTATTTTCTGCTTTTAAAGAAAAAATAAACTGCATTCCCTTTTCTAAAATCAACCAACACTTAACTGATATGCAAATGTGACAACTATGGCATTTGGTATTAATAAATAATACAGATATATACCATAGCTACATAAATATATAGTGATGATGATACTGAGTGTGCAGGTGCATCTTGAATTTGCAGAATATTCATTGTTCGTTTTGAAAACATTCTACATATACTCTGATTTTTTTTAATTTAAGCCAATTCTATAAATGGATTTGAATAAGATGCTTTTACCCCTGAAGCTACATAGAAAGTCACTGAAACACTAATATCTAAATGCATAGTTTCACCTTCTACTAGCCCATAATCACATTACAGTTTAAAGCTCTGCCATATGTTTACCAAGATAGTACGAGAGCATCCATGAAGAACTCATTAATTCTAAGAAAAGCATGCCATCAATGCCTTACAGGGCCAGTATGAATTCTTTCATATTTTAAAAGGAAATGTATGCAATAAAAATTCCAGATATTTAGTATTAACATGATAGCATATAGATCCGTCTCTCTATCCTGTCATGCCTTCAGGACAGAGATACCCTCTCTCATCCATATATAGTGGCATACTTGGGAAGTTTCATTCCTGCTAGATTAACCAGGAGTGGGAGATAATGTGAGATAACACAAAAGAGGAAAGTAAGATCCTTTTCATGCCATTAGTGCTTATTTCTTTAGGTAAACTCCACTGCAGCAATAAAGTTGGATTCATCCAATCGTTGTCCCTGAGTACAGTGATAGCTGTTTCCAGGGAAGACAGCTATCAGCCTGAGCTAATCAGACAAATAAGGAAAGAGCAGCCTTCATTTCTCACCGCAGTTCATGCGCCCCTTTAATCACAGTGACTAACCTCATTGCCAAAACAATGTCATCTCAAAAAATGCATTTACCAGAACCGCTCCTCTGTGCAAGTGTGGAAGATCTAACTTGTCCCTGAAAAGGAGACATAAAACCAGACCGGGGCGGGGGTAAGAAAGCTGCTTCTCGGCGCAGTCTCCGGGTCCCCGCGCAGTTTGCTCGGAGTTTG